>NW_018408748.1:14993-34116 GCF_002113885.1 Mizuhopecten yessoensis | reverse complement strand
AAGGATTCCTTGTGCTTGTAATATACACAAGGATTCCTTATGCTTTTTATATACACAAGGATTCCTTATGCTTGTACTATACACAAGGATTCCGTATGCTTGTAATATACACAAGGATTCCTTATGCTTGTAATATACACAAGGATTCCTTGTGCTTGTACTATACACAAGGATTCCATATGCTTGTAATATACACAAACGATATCCTAGATGTTATTACATTTGTAACTCCTCTGGCTACCTTTTTGATGATGATAAAAAAATGTAGAGTGATGATTGGGTTTAAAGATACATAATCGCTGATTGGCTCTTGAGATTCCATTATGGAAAGAGTAGATAATTGCTCATCGGCTATGTATTGAGATATTGAATGTATCACTTAAAATACAGGGCATGCCGTGTTGTTGTTTGTTTTATATTTATACCAATGTTTGTCGCAGAAATAGCTCTACTGAGCTAATGTTTGTAGGTTCATGGTATGTGACGTTAAATAAATATTCATCTATCTTGTATCTTGGTGTATCTTGTATCTTGGTGTATCTTGTATCTTGCTGTATCTTGTATCTTGCTGTGTCTTGTATCTTGCTGTATCTTGTATCGTGTAGCACTAGATGAAGTATGCCATGTGAAGTGCCTGGGAGTGTTTATAGACCAATGCCCTAACATTTGAAGACCAAATAATTGCGCAGGTTAAAAAAGTAAATTCAATGAAAACACTCATTCGAAGAACTTTTAAATAGTCATATGAACGTACTTTTCAGCTATAATATAAAACTCTTGTTTGCGTCCATTTAGAATATGCAATCATGGTATGGTGCCCATATGAAACTATGCATTATATTGATATGTTGGAAAAAGTCCAAAGAAGGACAACGAAACAAATTCCAGGATTAACAGATCTGTCATATCCGGAGCAACTTAAAATGCTAAACTTACCTGATTTGAGCTTCAGACGTGCAGGAGGTAATGTTATATAAATATTCCAGAAGGAGTAGTTTCTATGATCAAACAGCATCAGATTGCCTTAGCTTGTGGCAGGACTTTTCCAAAGGAAATGGTACCAGCGGGCATTCCAAAAAAAACACCTTTATCCACAACATACAAACATTGAAATAAAGTTGAATTCCCCCCCTTACGAGTAGTTGAATTATGGAACGGTTTTCCAGAGAATATGATATCAGAACCATCAATGCATACATTTAAAATCAGACTTGATAAACATTGGATTGATCAAGAACTGAAATATACTTACAGAGCTTACCTACCGAACTTTTAGCTTCAAGGTTCAACGGGAGGTAACTCAAGTTAGTTTCAGTACTATCTGTGGTTATACACTCAGATCACTGTCGTTGAGTATAACTCTTATTCGTTTCATTTTTCGGCACTTATCCCTCAGCTGCATTTGTATATAGCAGCATGTATTATTTATTTTTATTCTATATCATTACAAGATTTATAATCAAAGCACACAAATTATATTCAGTAAAATGTTAAAATATATGATAAACTTAATCTGACTGTATATCACATAGTTTTCATTTTTATCAATTACCGGATATTATTTGAATTAAATTTGTAATAGTATTATGAAGAGAACTTGATATAGGCGTTAAGCCTGATGTTCTGTCCAAATGATCATGACTATCAATACAATTTGTTGAAATTGTATTTGATATTTGTTGGGTGTTTTTTTTTGTTACAAACTAACATGGCATATCTTTTTTCAATAATGATGAATAAAAGCTATAATAATTTTCCAATGCGTGGTTACAGTTTCTGACAGTGATAAAGGTATCCTTAATCACATTACAGTGTCAACACACATCCAAACGAGCCCAGTTTTAAACAATGGATTACGAATGGTATAATGCTTGGGATCCTCTTTAAAATTTTTACATAAATCTAGTGTTATATATATACATGTATAGTGTCAGCTCCAAAGTTGAACCCGTGACGGTATCACTATTCATCAACATTTCAGACTGAAAACAATGAGCTTTGCAACAAAGCTGAAAATACATAAACGTCAAAATATAGTGCGTTACATAGTGTCTTCTTATTAGATACTCACCATCTTGAAAAAGAACGGTTAAATATGGCGTTGTACTATCAAAACTACTATTTCTTAATATCATTGAGTATTTATCTAAATTCTGTAAATCGTTTCTGCTTGCAATGGCGAACCTTTTCGTCAATTTCTTCACCATTTTTTAAAACTTTACAAATAAGAATAATTGAAAAAGATATCCAACATAACGACCTGATTTCCACAGAATCGTTATTGACCTCTTACAGGAAAAGAAATAATGGTAATAAAGAGAAGTTAGTGGTTATATAAATCAGAAATATTTGGTCTCAAACGTAATTGCACGGCGTTATAACAGTTAGTATGATTTTGATTGCATTGCTAAGTACACAATCGTTCGTTTTCTGATTTTGATCATCCTCATTCCATTAACAAATCTAAATTTCGATGACTACAGGCAGAAGGATTTTAAAGAATTTGCTATGTTTCCCCTATTGGGACCCGCTGCTCAGGCCCCTCGGGGGCGAGCCCCACGGTTTATCAAAATTGGTTCCCTTTCACCCAAGGCTGCTTCAGACCAAATATGGAACAAATCCTTTCATTCCTACAGAAGAAGAAGGATTTTAAGAATTTGCTATATTTCCCCTTTTGGACCCGCCCCTCAGGCCCCTCAGGGGCCAGACCCCCGGTTTATATAAAATTGGTTCCCCTTTACCCTAGGATGCTCAGACTAAATATGGAACAAATCCTTACATTCTTACAGAAGAAGAAGGATTTTTAAGAATTTGCTATATTTCCCCTATTGGACCCCACCCCTCAGGCCCCTATGGGGCGAGACTCACGGTTTATCAAAATTGATTCCCCTTAATCCAAGGATGCCTCAGACCAAATATGGAACAAATCCTTTCATTCTTACAGAAGAAGAAGGATTGTAAGAATTTGCTATATTTCCCCTATTGGACCCGCCCCTCAGGCCCCTCAGTGGCCAGACCCCCGGTTTATATAAAATTTGTTCCCCTTTACCCAAGGATGCTTCAGACTAAATATGGAGCAAATCCTTTCATTCCTACAGAAGAAGAAGGGTTTTAAAGAATTTACTAAGTGTTTCCTATTTGGCCCAGCCCTCAGGCCCCTCGGGGGCCAGACCCACGGTTTATACCAAATTGGTTCCCCCTCACCCAATGATGCTACAGACTAAATATGAAACAAACCCTTTAATTCCTACAGAAGAACAAGGATTTTAAAGAATTTGCTGTATTTTCCCTATTGGACCCCGCCACTCAGGCCCCTCAGAGGCCAGACCCCAGGTTTATACAAAATTGGTTCACCTTTACCCTAGGATGCTTCAGACTAAATATGGAACACTTCCTTTCATTACAGAAGAAGAAGGATTTTAAGGAATTTACTATATTTCCGTCGTGTATGACTAGCAACGATTTTTAGGAAAAGTTGACGGACGACGTCCAGACGCCGAACGCCGGCGGCCGCGCCATGGCATAAGCTCACTTGCCCTTCGGGCAGGTGATCTAAAAATGGTAGTTGTTATTCCCTGCTTAACGTGCAACATTATTAGAGGAATGGCAACAACTGGTTCATCCGTTGCCAGTATAATGTGACAGGGCGGAATGATGTGCTGGGTGCTTTCGGCATGGTATTTCAGTGAGGAAGCACATTAAAGTTGGCATCAGATCAGCGTTATCACAAGGAGCCAAACAAATACCTTATACAACACACATGGAGGCACGTCCTCAAATGATTGGTCGTTAAACCCTGTTCAACAACGGAGGAAGAATCACATATATAACTGAAAACTGTTTAATTTTCTGTGTGCAAGCGGTACTAAAACGAAAGACACTGTTATCTTGTAGGGTCTCTTTTTAGGCGTTTTCAAGGTTAAAGAGAGAATAATTGGTACACAAAAAAACGGTTATCGTTAATATATACTAAAAAGTGTTACCGAGTACAGACTTACAAGGTATTTTAAAATGGCCCTAAGTCAGGTGAGTTGTTATGGTGTGGTGTGGTTTGGAAGAAATATTGAATGGAGTTTTAACTTATTACTGCACTTTGATTCAATAAAAAAATACACCGCAATCGCATCTCCCCGATCTGAAGCACAACATTAATGTCTTTAGGCGTATCGGTCTTCTGTACTGTCGGACCAGACTCTATAACAGGAATATAAGGAAGGAGACAGAATTGATTGAATCGGTCTCCTACCTATTCATAAATTCAAAATAATCAAAATGGATCTGAGATACCACTACCGTTCCTCTTATGGGAGACGTACTTGTCGGAATGGGTCTAAAAATGGTCTATGTATCCCCTACGCTGGTGGTATATCCGTTATATCAAAGGCAATATTTTGATAGTGGAATGATGTGTTGTTTTAAGGCAATTATCTCCTTTTTCGTTGCGTACGATTACAGTTGTAGGCAGTGTAATGTATGTAAAGATATATCATTATGGTTAAGGTAATGAAATATTCACGAATTAAAAAAACTTTGACCCTCGTTGTGTAATACGATGGTAAAGCGGGCATACGTAACCCGCCTTTAGTGTCCCATGGAATCACTGAGGCGGAGGTGATTGTTTTCGCTGTGTACATTTCGTAACAGCTCCCCGATAACTAAGCTTGGAGTTATATATAAAACCATGTCATAACGGGATAATTGTCCGATTCACCTGGTTTAACATTCGTGTATCACTTGTCCAGGACGAACAGTATACCGTAGGGATCCCATACATGTACGGTTTGTTCAACAAATGCGAAAGGTGAGTGTTTTTGTTATCATTTACAATTTATTTTAACGACTACATTATCAATGATTTAGAATACTTTTATTATTATCTTACTGTTTTTCTCTACCGAGCTAATTAATCATGATACGAAACCCTGACTTCACCAAATGTATCACCGTATCCAACCAAGGGACCCAAGGTGTCAAGTCTAATGTTGACTGAAACATTTGTAACAAGTTTATCTAAAAAACATTACATAAGGCACATGTACAGTGTATTGCTTGCTTTCAGATGTATATCTAACAAAACCCGCGCTCAAGTGTTGTAAAGGGACGCACACACATACGTAATCTTCAGTAGAGGTGTCACCCAGTCGTAATACTTGTCTACCTATCACTACAAATTATATTATGCTGATTCATTAAGCTGACCATCCTTGACAGTTTTAGTCGTACCCGTCAGTGTAATTGATTAGGCTATATATTTCAAACGATACACGAAACAGCTACAGGCAACATAATGTATATTAGGGTTATACCTATGTGTATTGTTTAAAATCTCAGAGAACACAATTACTCAACCATTTACGTGTCAAATGTGATCAGAAATAAATACATAGCAATTCTCGGTAAATCCCCAAATTATCCCACCCCATGTCTGGGCAGGTGCGCCACGCATCAACCTGTGACATTTCGGGGAAACCATTTACATAAAGCTATTTCTGGCTACAGTGTCACAATGCTGGTGACTCTATACATGTAATTCTAAACCATTAGCATTACATCAATGCTTAATGCACAGGCAGTTATTTGATATCGTCAGACTAGTCTTTATACTGTGTATTTACTCTGTAACTGGGCACCGAACACAGCGACGTAAATAGTGAGCCGAATCTGTAACATGTGTCTGTCTCTCCTATCAAAACCACATATAGGATTGCACATCCGTCTGTAGAATAGTGTGGTACAATGTACAGATGTATATTTAATAAATGGTTGCGCCAACACTCCGACCGTCTGTTCGTAAGACTTAAATAGCTTAATCAATTAATTGTAACACATTGCACTAACACTCCATCATATCACCTCCACTTACAACCGAACATACCCTTTCCACATACATACGTACAACCCCCCTCCACTTACACACGTACAACCCTCCTCCACTTACACACGTACACACACCCTCCACTTACACATGTACATAACCTCCACTTACACACGAACACACCCTCTCCAGTTACACACATACAAACCCCTCCACTTACACACGAACACACCCGCTCCAGTTACACACATACATACCCCTCGGGTTGGACAGGAACACACCCTCTCCAGTTACACACATACATACCCCTCCACTTACACATGTACAAACGCCTCCACTTACACATGTACACACACCATTCACTTACACACGTACACATCCCTCTACTTACACACGTATACACTACCTCCATTTATACACATACACACACTTCACTTACACATGTTCACACCGCCTCCACGTACACCCCCTCCACTTACACACGTACACCCCCTCCACTTACACACGTACACCCCCCTCCACTTACACACGTACACCCCCCTCCACTTACACACGTACACACCCATCCATTTACACACTACATATAACCTTTACTCACATATGGACACATCCATCCACTAACATGAACAGACGTCCATATCACCCCCAGTAACAAAGGTATACATTCCTGCCACTTACATATAAACACATCCCATAGTTACAAAAGTACTCTCATTCAATTACACACGTACATTTCACCTCCAATATCGAACATACACACCCCCAACCTTCACATTTATACCCGACCATTTCCCTTCCAATTTAACACGAATACATTACGCTACCTTATATACAGAGTACGTATACGTTCCCTCCACTTATACAATTACCAACCCTTCCGCTGACACACGTATACAACCCTCATCTAACATAAGTACACACTCCATATATTTCCACACGCACACACAACCTCCACTTACACACGTACACACCTCCTCTTCTTACTTACGTTCACATGTCCTCTACTTACACACGTACAGCCACCTTCGCTTACACACGTACACAACCATCATCTAACATACGTACACAACCCGTCTTTTTTTTTTACACGTACACCCAACCTCCATTTACACATGTTAAAACCCCCTCTACTAGCACACGCTCGCACCCCTTTCACTTACTCACTTACACACTTATACAACCCTCATCTAACACACTTACACCTCCGTCTATATACACACAATCTCCAATTACACACATAAATACCCTCCACTTACACACGTTCACATCCCTCCACCTATACACGTACACCCCCTCCTCATACACAGGTACACCCCCCCGGACTTAAACACGTAAACACAGCCTCTATATACACACGTACACATCCCTTTCGCTTACACACGTACACCCCTCAACTACGTTTCCGAACTTTGCTAATCTGCGTATATTATACAATTATGGACTTTTGTGCTGGTGAATATGATGTGATATGAACCTAAAAGAGTGATATTGACTTAGGCGAAGCCGAGGTCAATATCACTCTTTCAGGTTCATATTACGTCATATTTAACAGCACAAAAGCCCATAACTGTTTTAACGAAACAAAACTAAATGTTCTGATTTTTGTACGCGAGCCTCCGTGTAAAATCCAGCCAGGTTTGAATACAACAGTTCATCATTGTAGCTTTCGAAGGCATCGTCTAGATTCTTTTTTTAAGATAAGCATGGAGGACATGCACTGCGTGTTCAATGGCCTTTTTTGTACGTTAACAGCATCTTTATCCTCGAATAGTTTTGGTAATTTTCCCAACGAAGGAGCCATCTTCTGATGTCGTATGACAGATCGCGTTCCAGTATAACTGCGCATGCGTTACGACAGGTTCCGGGGAATTTCCATACAGGCTATATTTAGAAATCGATATTCACCGGATAACCAGTCTACATGAGTTTTTGAGGACTGGTCACGTGTAAAGGATCCGACCAATGTGATTGCGAGAAATGTTCATACATATAATAAAACTATATGATAGATGATATGACTTTGTCGGGGATTATTTACCATGGCAACTTTCAACTATCTGTTTTGAAATAGAAGTGGAATAGGCGTTGGTGTAGTGTTTTAGTCGCTGGTACTTTTCGGATAGATGTTATTGTGCCGGAAACGATTCGTAGCCGAACAAAGCACAGGTCAAAAATGTGTCTTACCTTCAGTATGTATTAAGTGATGTCGATGCAGGTTTAAGCTATGAACTGTGTATAGGCATTGGAGAATGCTTTCTAATATTATCATTTATATAATTACATCTTAATTAATACAAAGACAATTATAAATTGTGCGCCTTTTCAGTAAGTTACACCATCAAGACTCAATCCCTGTTACATTGCATCAACGTACTATATACAAAACAGACATAATAGAGCGGTTGGGGAGTGGTTAAGCCATGCAATGTATTCAAAGTGCGTTTGCCAAAACATTAAAAGTGTAATGAATTTCTTATTCCGTGTAAATCTTTGCCTTAGTAAATGGACAAGCAATATCAATTAAAGAAATGCTGTTCATATTGGAACTCTTTTGTGATAGAGAAACAACATAGCGATGTAATTCTTTACCTTAAAGTGTCCATAAGAAATATGAATAATACAAAAAAATATGCTGCTTTTTAAAGCCTTGATTGTTTATTTTAATGTTTTCTTTTTTAGAATGAACAACTATCTGCAACTCGTTGTGCTAAACCTTCTGTCGGTCATCGCCCTTTCCTATGGCCGCCCTTGTACGATATCAACCGACAAGAGAATGGCCGATTGTTCGAACCGTGGTTTCGATCATATTCCACACTTGTCGAATCTCACCGAAGGCTTAGATTTATCAGGAAACAAGTTATCACTTCTAGACAAATCCTCCTTTTTAAACCTTCCTAACTTGCAATCCTTAAATTTGAACTGGAATGAAATCAAACTCATCGGTAAAGAGACGTTTTTTGGACTTCCGGCACTGCAGGACTTATCACTTGGACACAACCACATCAACATTGTACAACAACCTTTTACTGAAATCCGTTTTACCCTCAATACCAAACTCAAATATTTGGATTTATCCTTCAATGTTAATTTGCCATTAGACGCAGAAGCCTTGTATCCAGACTCAGTGTTCGCATCGTTGATGTCTCTTCAGGAACTTCATATAGACCTTCTACCGAATCCTATCTTTGGAACAGGGTTCGGCAATATGACAAAGCTTAACAAACTAGTTTTTAAGGACTGTACATTAATGCATCTTAAGAACGATACATTTATAAACTTTCATGATCTGGAATCGTTGACATATTTGGACATGTCAAATTGCCACGTTAATGACACATATGTTGTGAAAATAGAAAAAGCTTTCTTACAACATTTCTCGTCCCTGCAATACCTGGATCTTTCTCGTACTTCGATAACGTTTCCGGTTGCCATGGACATTTTGTACGGTCTCACAGCTACAACCAATCAAAGTCATCCTGTCAGAAAAATGAAAGTTCTGAATCTATATAATGTTAATCCGTTGATATTATTATGGATTAATGATGTCAACTACACTGTTAAAGTGACAAAAGAAATGACTCAATACTATAGACAATTGTGTGTGGAAGATATTGACTTAGGTAACAACGGAATTGTAGAAATAGCAGTTGGGACTTTGGAATCCTTTGTCGATTTCAGTTGTTTAAGGCGTATTTCGTTCTCGGAAAACAACTTCTTGTTCACATTCCCTCGATTTGCGCTTAGTGCTTTAATATTTTTTGAAGAGAGTGTACATCTAGAAGAACTAGATTATTCATATGTCGCAATCAAATTTTCACATGGGATCAAGGAGGGTCAGCAGGTGAATGGGAAACAACTACGTTATTTACCAGAACCACAAAGACAGTCGTCGTTTCGATGTGTGATGCCCCTCAGCCTGGGACCACATATGCGATTCTTTCGCTTAACACATCTGCTCTTTCCATTTTTCATTGATTGTGATCTGGATATATCTAGGTCTCCTACATTGTATCTGCTGGACATATCACACACAACTATTTCAAGTGCAGATTTTCGTATAAAAGGAGTACGGGTAGAGTATATGAACGTTTCAGGTATGGATTTTGCAACATCAGGACGGATGCTGCTCGGTAATATGGAAGGGGTGCATAGACTGGTCATTCAGAATGCCAATTTAGATCGTGCCTTCAGTAATAAGAATTACATTTTCAAGGATATCAAGCGACTGAATGAGGTAGACATGTCGTCAAATCATTTAAGTATCCTAGAAGAGGAAAGCGTGCAGGGCTTGGAGGGGGTAACAAATATAGACCTGTCTTGGAACATTTTCAATGATTTCCCTGCAGGCTTGTACATTTTGCCAAATCTTACTAACATAGATCTGAGGAACAATAAAATAACTTATCTTAGGAAGAAAGCAAGGACATGGCTGGATCTCATGGACTCGCGGCCCGAACGTAATATTAGGATTTTGATGTATGGGAATCCCTTTGCCTGCACGTGCGATACACTGGAGTTCGTTTTTTGGATTTGCGATACAAGTGTCATGCTCGATTATCATAACAAATACACGTGCGTGGTACCAAACGGTTCCATTGCCATGCTGCGTCACGTTAATGATAATTACCAGCTGTTTCTAGGAAACTGCAATCAGGAATCTTTCTGGATAGTTTTTGCGATCTTCGGAATGAGTATTATGTTGTTGTTCCTAGTTATTTCGTCCTTCGTTTTTAAATACAGGTGGAAAGTTCAGTACTTCTTTTGGAGGAAGTTCAAGAAACAAGAAGCAGCAGTCGATAACGTGAGGCAATATACGTTTAAATCATTTTTTGTATTATCAGAAGATGATTGGTGGAGTCGCAATTATCTCCTTCCTAAACTGGTACAGCTTGAAAATGAACACAACATCCGGGTTTGCTGGCAAGAGAGGAACTTTTCACATAATAAATATCAACTGAGGCAGCTATCAGAGTTTCTACCAGACAGCGAGAAACTAGTGTTTGTGATAACGGAGGATTTTATTGCAGATAACTGGTGTGAATTTGTATTGAATACCTGTATAAATGAGAGCGTGACTCGAAAAAACCGCGAGTGTTTAGTAATGATATTTATAAATCTAGATTTCAATCGTGTTCCTGAATACGTGACGAGCGCATATAAATACTGTAAAACAATAACATATCCAGAGGAAGAAAACGATAGGGATGGATTTTGGAATGAAATACGTCAAACTATTTTAACAAGGGAGTAAACTAAACTGTGTTACCTTACATTTATGCGGACCTGTCAGCTGGTTCATCCGTTGCCAGAATAATGTGACAGGGCGGAATGATGAGCAGGGTGCTGTTGGCATGGTATGTCAGTGAGGTAGCACTATAAAGTCGGCATCAGATCCGCGCTATCACAATGAGGCAAAAACACCATATGCAACACACTTGGAGGCACGTCCTTAACTGATAGGTACAACAACGGAAGAATCATCACATATAATGGAAGTTAGTTTAATTTTCTGTGTACAAGCGGTACTAAAACAAAAGACACCGTTATCGTGTATGGTCTCTTCTTAGGCATGTTCAAGTTTAGAGAGAGAAAAATTGGTACACAAAGAAAACGGTTATCGTGAATTCATACATAAAAATGTTACCTTGTACAGACTTACAAGGAATCTTAAAATGGCCATTAGTACGGTGATTTGTTATGGTGTGGTGTGGTTTGGAAGAAATATGGAATGCAATTTTAACTTATTACCCTACTTTGATTCATTACAAATACACCGCAATCGCATCTTCCCGGTCTGAAACATAACATTTGTGTCTACATGCGTATCGGTCTTCTGTACTGTCGGACCATACTCTATAACAGGTATATAAGGAAGGCGACAGAATTGATTGAATCGGTCTCCTACCTATTCATAAAATTTAAAATATTCAAAACGAATTTGAGATATCCCCTACCGTACCTCTTATGGGAGACGTACTTGTCGGAATGGGTTTAACATTGGACTGTGGTATGTCCGTTATATCAAAGACAATATTGTGCATAGTGGAAAGCTGTGTTATTTTAATGCCTAATGCTCCACATCTGTTGAAGCCTATTAAATTGCCGAAGTGTTTAATTGGACTGAGCAACATAAATGACGAAAGTGAAACTAGAAGTTTACATCACATCGCATTGCACGAAGGGATCCCTGTGCTCTCATGATTTAGACATGATTTATATAGCGATCCGCACAGTAATTTGAATAAATGTTTTTCAGTCAGAAGTTGTTTACCAGTTTTATAATGGGAACTGATGCTACACATAGAGCTGCCTTGCATCTATATTAAAGTATATAATAGAGTAGGTAACAATATTTATTTTCAAAATATTTTTTTATGGTTTATATAGAAAAAATAGTCCTGATTTTTACAGTGCTTCTTTAAAAATTGCCTTAAAAAGTTTAGGGTATGCACAACAAATAAGGGTAGGTAGGTTTACCGACAACACCAAATTGATTTTGTTTTGCATCAGACACTACAGATTATACACACATCCAAAAGCCTAATAATAAATGTAAATATTATATAAAATAATCTTTTAAATAAAATACGACAAACTTTGTCAGTCATGTCGCCTAGCACTTTATAAGACGGCGTGATATCGATCACCGGTGCTCAGGTAGCTGCGATAACGTAGCTATACTGACGACGAGACATGTTTGTTTTTGACAGACTCGAGTCGAGTAGTGCATATATCACTGTAGTGTAGCCTGTACGCTCAATCGCTATGTACGAATATGCAGTCCCGACCGTACAATTTTACAACTTTGCATCCAACCGTACACAGTCGTAAGTTACGGAGTGTCAAAACCGCACAAATAAAAATCTAGGTCACCTCTTTAAAATGCATATATCTGCTTGTTAAGAGGACATTTTGCAACCAGTGTAAATTATGATTAATCTTTAAAGGCTTCTTGACATATATCATGGGTCCATAAATACTCAGAATTAATTTTTGAACCTGTTTTTCAAATAACTTCAAACTCGTCGTCGACAGCTGACCGTCCCGATTGCCGGCTCCCGTCACCTTTCAAGCACTCTACTTTAATAAAGATGCTATTATGGAGTGTAATTTTAGCATTTTATAACACTCTGATCTATAATCTTTCGTTCCGACCATTCGTTGATCGGTAAGAAGATTTCAACTAGAAAAACCCGGACACGTTCTGAGAACTCACCTTTGACTTGTTTTGCCAGCCGCCATCTTGTTAACAGTACTAACGTTTTTACAACGTGCAGGCTACACTACAGTGTTACATGTCGTAACATCTCCCAGAAAACGAAGCTTGAGGTTATAGAATATTCCGATTTACCCTGTTTAACCTTCGTGTATCACTTGTCCAGGACGACTAGTAGACCGCAGGGATCCAACAAATGTTCGGTTTGTTCAACAAATGCAAAAGGTGAGTGTTTTGGTTTTTATCCATTTAATAATTATTTCAACGACTACATTATCAATGATTTAAAATAATTCGTTCAAAAAAAAAGAAACAAAACAAGAAAACGCATTAGATTTGTGCATTGTATCATCAACACACCTATATACCCCTTTACTTACGTATGCACACATACCCTCCAATTACACACGTATACGCCCTCCATTAACACACCTACACAGAACATCCACTTAAACTTGTACACATCCCCTCCACTTATACTTATACCAATTCCCTCCATTTACACACGTACACATCGTAAACACCCCTTCCTCCCACACACGTACACCCCCTCCTCTCATACATGTACACGCCCCTCTTCTCATACAAGTTCACGCTCTTTTACTTGCAAGCGTACACGTCTCCTCCGCTTTCACACGTACACACCCCTCATTTAACATAACATCCTTCCACATCCCCTCCACTTGCACATATACACATTCCCTCCCCTTACAAACGTAAACCCCCTTCCACTTATACACGTATACGCCCCTACACTATCACACTCACACGCCCTTCACTTAGACATATACACATCCCTCCAATTACAAATATACACATCCCCTCCACTTACACACTTACACACTAACACACCCTTCCACTTACACACGTACACACACCCTCCACTTAAACACGTACACTACCCCTCCACTTACACACGTACACTACCCCTTCCAATTACACACGTACACACACCCTCCACTTACAAACGTACACCCCTCCATTTCTACATGTACACACTCCTTCCATTTACACATGTACACACACCCTCAACTTACACACGTACACTACCCCTCCACTCACACACGTACACTACCCCTCCACTTACACACGTACACACACCCTCCATTTCTACATGTACACACCCCTTCCACTTACACATGTGCATACACCCTCCATTTACACACGTACACTACCCCTCCACTTACACACATACACTACCCCTCCACTTACACACGCACACACTCCCTCCATTTCTACATGTACACACCCCTTCCACTTTCACATGTGTACACACCCTCCACTTACACACGTACACACACCCTCCACTTACACACGTACACACCCCTTCCACTTACACACGTACACACACCCTCCATTTACACACGTACACCCCTCCATTTCCTCATGTACACACCCCTTTCACTTATACATGTTCACACACCCTCAACTTACACACGTACACTACCCCTCCGCTTACACATGTGTACACACCCTCCACTTACACAAGTACACATCCCTTCCACTTACACATGTGCACACACCTTCCACTTACACACGTACACTACCCCTCCACTTACATACTTACAATACCCCTCCACTTAAACACGTGCACTACCCTTCCATTTACACACGTACACTCCTTCTTCACTTACACCCGTACACACCCCTCCATTTTCACATGTACACCCCCTTGCACTTACACACGTACACACCATCCACTTACACATGTACACACTCCTTCCACTTACACACGTACACACACCGTCCATTTCTACATGTACACACCCCTTCCACTTACACATGTGAACACACCCTCCACTTACACACGTACACTACCCCTCCACTTACACACATACACTACCCCTCTACTTACACACGTACACACTCCCTCCATTTCTACATGTACACACCCCTTCCACTTACACATGTGTACACACCCTCCACTTACACACGTACACCACCCCTCCACTTACACACGTACAACACCCTCCACTTACACACGTACACACCCCTTCCACTTACACACGTACACACACTCTCCAATTGCACACGTACACACATCTCCACTTACACAAGTAAACATTCCGTCCACTTACACAAGTACACACCTCTATACTCACACGTACACATTCCCTCTATTTACACACGAACACACCTTTTCACTTACACAAGTACACACTTCTCCACTTACACAATTATACATTACTTCCACTTACACAAGTACGCAGCTCTCCACTTACACAATTATACATTATTTCCACTTACACAAGTACGCAGCTCTCCGCTTACACTACACATCCCTTCCACTAACACATATACACATTCGCTCCCCTTATTCACACACACAAAACCTACACTCACACATGTACACACCCCGTCCACTTACACTCGTACACATTCCTCCCACTTAAACACGTACATGCCGCTCCACTTACACATGTATACGTCCACTGAACTTACACATTTACATAACCCTTAACTTACACACTAAAATCCCCTCAACTTACACAAGTAAACTCCATCCACTAACACCCATAAATCCCCTCCACTTACACACGTACACACCCTTTCACTAATACACGTGCACGCTCCTCCACTTATACATGTACATAATCCTTCCACTTATGCATATACACATCATCTTCTATACACACGTACAAATATTTTCCACTTACACATGTACGCACCTCCTCCACTTACAAACGTACATAACCCCTCTACTTACGCAGTTACTCTTTCCTTTCACTTACACATGTTCACAAACGTCCACTTACAAACTTACAACCCCTACCAATATACGCACACGTAGGTATCCCCACTTAGTCCCGTTCACAATTATCCATGTACATTACACACTCCCTCTAATAACACACGTAAACTCTCATCCATGAACACATGTACACATTCCCTCCACTTACACACGCACACATCCTCTACACTTTCACACGTACACACCTCTCCACTTACACACGTCCAAACCTCTTCTACTCAAAAACGTCGACAACCCCTCCACTAACACACGTACATAACGCCTCCACTTACACGCGTACACCCCCCCAACCCCCCCCCACCAAATCTTAGTGGGGGGTTGTGACAAATCTTCAATGTTTATTTTAGTGTTTTCTTTTCTAGATGGACAACTATCTGCAGCTCGTTATGCTAAACCTTCTGTCAGTCATCGCCCTTTCCAGTGGCCGCCCTTGTAAGCTATCAACCGACAAGAGAATGGCCGATTGTTCGAACCGTGGTTTCGATCATATTCCACACTTGTCGAATCTCACCGAAGGCTTAGATTTATCTGGAAACAAGTTATCACTTCTAGACAAATCCTCGTTTTTAAACCTTCCTAACTTGCAATCTTTAAATTTGAACTGGAATGAAATCAAATTCATCGGTAAAGACACGTTTTCTGGACTTCCGGCACTGCAGGACTTATCACTTGGACACAACCACATCAACATTGTACAGCAAACGTTTAGTCAAATCCGTTTTACCCTCAATACCAAACTCAAATATTTGGATTTATCCTACAATACTAATTTGCCATTAGACGAAGAAGCCTTGTATCCAGACTCAGTGTTCGCATCGTTGATGTCTCTTCAGGAACTTTATATAGACCTTCTACCGAATCCTATGTTTGGAACAGGGTTCAGCAATATGACAAAGCTTGACAAACTAGTTTTTAAAGACTGTACATTAATGCATCTTAAGAACGATACATTTATCAACTTTCGTAATATTGAATCGTTGACATATTTGGATATGTCAAATTGCCACGTTAATGACAGATATTTTGTGAAAATAGAAAAAGCTTTCTTACAACATTTCTCGTCCCTGCAATACCTGGATCTTTCTCGTATTTCGATAACGTTTCCGGTTGCCATGGACATTTTGTACGGTCTCACAGCTACAACCAATCAAAGTCTTCCTGTCAGAAAAATGAAAGTTCTGAATCTATATAAGGTTAATCCGTTGATATTATTATGGATGTATGATGTCAACTCCACTGTTAAAGTGACAAAAGAAATGACTCAATACTATAGACAATTGTGTGTGGAAGATATTGACTTAGGTAACAACGGAATTGTAGAAATAGCAGTTGGGACTTTGGAATCCTTTGTCGATTTCAGTTGTTTAAGGCGTATTTCGTTCTCGGAGAACAACTTCTTGTTCACATTCCCTCGTTTTGCGCAAAGTATTTTGACATTTTTTGAAGAGAGTGTATATCTAGAAGAATTTGATTATTCATATGTCGCAATCAAATTTTCACATGGGATCAAGGAAAGTCCGAAGGTTAATGGGAAACAACTACGTTATTTACCAGAACCACAAAGACAGTCATCTTTTCGATGTGTGATGCCCCTCAGCCCGGGACCACATATGCGATTCGTACGTTTCACACATCTGCTCTTTCCATTTTTCATTGATTGTGATCTGGATATGTCTAGGTCTCCTACATTGTATCTGCTTGACATATCACACACAACTATTTCAAGTACAGATTTTCGTATACTAGGAGTACGGGTAGAGTATATGAACGTTTCAGGTGTTGATTTTGCAACATCAGGACGGATGCTGCTCGGTAATATGGAAGGGGTGCATAAACTGGTCATTCAGAATGCCAATTTAGATCGTGCCTTCAGTAATAAGAATTACATTTTCAAGGATATAAAGCAACTGGATGAGGTAGACATATCGTCAAATCATTTAAGTATCCTAGAAGAGGAAAGCGTACAGGGCTTGGAAGGGGTTACACATATAGACCTGTCTTGGAACTTTTTCAATGATTTCCCTGCAGGCTTGTACATTTTGCCAAATCTCACTAACATAGATCTGAGGAACAATAAACTAAATTACATTAGGAAGAAAGCAATGACATGGCTGGATATGATGGACTCGCGGCCCGAACATAATATTAGGATTTTGATGTATGGGAATCCCTTTGCCTGCACGTGCGATACACTGGAGTTCGTTTTTTGGATTTACGATACCAATGTCATGCTCGACCATCATACCAACTACACGTGCGTGTTACCAAACGGTTCCATTGCCATGCTGCGTCACGTTAATGATAACTACCAGCTGTTTCTAGGAAACTGCAATCATGAATCTTTCTTGATAGTTTTTGCGATCTCCGGAATGAGTATTTTGTTGTTGTTTCTAGTTATTTCGTCCTTCCTTTTTAAATACAGGTGGAAAGTTCAGTACTTCTTTTGGAGGAAGTTCAAGAAACAAGAAACAGCAGTCGATAACGTGAGGCAATATACGTTTAAATCTTTTTTTGTAATATCAGAAGATGATTGTTGGAGTCGCATTTTTTTACTTCCTCAACTGGAACAGTTTGAAAATGAACACAACATCCGGGTTTGCTGGCAGGAAAGGAACTTTTCACATAACAAATATCAACTGAGGCAGCTATCGGAGTTTCTACCAGACAGCGAGAAACTAGTGTTTGTGATAACGGAGCATTTTATTGCAGATAACTGGTGTGAATTTGTATTGAATACCTGTGTAAATGAGAGCGTGACTCGAAAAAGCCGCGACTGTTTAGTAATGTTATTTATAGATCTAGATTTTAAACGTGTCCCTGAATACGTGACGAGCGCGTATAAATACTGTAAAACAATAAAATATCCAGAGGAAGAGAACGATAGGGATGGATTTTGGAATGAAATACGACAAACTATTTTAACAAGGGAGTAAAAAAACTATGTTACCTAACATTGATGCAGACCAATCAGCGTTACGGATTTGTGTTGAATTACAATGAGAAATTCACAAAATTGACTTTCCCGATGATCAATTATTACTCGATGATCTCATTATAATACAATTAATATACATTATAAAAATAAAAAGCAGAATCAGCTATTTGTGCCTGAAGTCTGCAGGTGGTTTGTATTAAATGTTCATTGAAATGATAATTTCTCGATCGTTTTAACAATTGGAAATTTAGAAATATATTTATCAGTTATGGACTTTTGTGGAGGTGAATATAAAATTATGGTTACGTGAACCTTTCTTCTCGGTTAATATCACTTTCTAAGGATCATGTAACGTATATACACTGAAATAAAATTCCTTAATTGTTAAATTCGAACCTTTATAAA
>NW_018408748.1:0-8973 GCF_002113885.1 Mizuhopecten yessoensis | reverse complement strand
GTGCGTTTTTGTCAATATTTACAAAAATCAGTCTGTGCACTGTTGCTGATCCCTGACGAAGGTGAAGTTCAAGTGCGCTCCACTCAACCGTGACCACTAAGTTGACCAATCAGCGTTGACCGTTCACGTGATGTACGCGTGGTCAATATGTGTCTGGCGTAAGTGGAGCCGCTTGTGTAACCGAGGATAAAATTAATTAGAAATTCAAATAAAAATAAGTCTTATAAGTAAGACTTTGCATTTACTACAATTAGCCCTCGGTTACCTACTTACCGAGTGGATATGCAATTACATAAGCATATTTTTTATATTAGTAACTTTTGTTTACTCATTACTTACTATTGTTTCATGGTGACTGTTTTTCTCTGGTATATGTTGTGATATGTAATTTTCAATGTTCCTGTCTTGATAAAGGAACGACCCCCCTAAAAATGTCATTATTACTTCTTTGCCCACACACATGAGGTATAATGTATATAGCGTGCGTGCATAAAGAATATATCGATGTTTGAGTGCTCAATTTTCCCCAATCAGTGTCCGTTTTATATTAAGCACATATTTTATTTTACTTCTATAAAAACGTTCCTTATATGAATTAAGAGATGTATGTGATACGCTATACAAACTCTAGGAAATTATTTGTTGTGCGGAATACATCAACCGGTCTGGAAGCTCTGGATGAGGACTCATGCGATTACGTACGATTTGTAACTAGCAGTAAAATCATGATGCAATTAGAAGAGATTTAAAGAATAAAGCCCGGAAACGAATAGATAAAATAGAAAGATGACACGTAAAGCGGTCCGAAATACTTTGATAATTACATGTAGATCAGACAGCGATTTAAAGACTTGAGATTCACAAACCAAAGATGGGTGATGGTATGTTTGTCAGATTGGTTACCTTAGCAATTTTTTCTCGGGCTTCACCCTCGAAATGATAATCAAAACTTGCCATCTTTCTCATAGACACGATAAAAGAGTATAGAAACAGCAAGGAACATGAAGGAAACAATAAATTAATGTTTTTATATTTTGGTAACAAAAGCCCTAAGGTTGTTCAAGAAATCTTACCTGGTGTATGAATGTTCCATATCACTAACTGTGTAATCACTAAATTTCGTGGGGTTTTGAATTTCGTTGATTTCGCGAGTAACCTTCAACCACGAATTTTTAGGTCCACAAAGTAATTACAAGTTTGATACAGCTGTATAAAGCAATTATCAGTTTGAGTGGGTACTCGTAATCCACGAATTCATGTACCAACAAAATTATGTTTTGTGGGGGAAATCGTGAAATGTTGGCCCGATGTAAATTTCGGGTTTTCATATCTACTCACCGCCAAGAACTGTTATCGAGACCACGTCGTTTGACGAATTTACATCTGCTCTATTAACTATGGATACGCCTTTTGATAGATCTACAACTCATCTCGGAACGTGCCAAAATCACATCCGGCTACGTGTTAACATAAAAAGGACATTCCCTTACAGATCTAAAGTGGGATTTTACAGAACATGCATTTAGCAATATGTTATGTTCATTATGTAAATACGCCCCGAATATATACCCATACAAATGTGATTAGGAATGCATGACAAAATAACACCTATCAATCCAACCTTATAAAGGGTCTCTGCAGGTAGGGCGGAAGCATTGTACCTGCTGCCTCCATTGCATGATCGTAAGAGGCGACTACATTGGGGATCTTATCTTTTCTCTTCTCTTTCTCTTCTCTTCTAAACAACTTTCTTCCTCCTGATGTCTCCCTTGACAATACCTCACTTTTTGCCTTTAGTTGAGCGTTTGCCCCTTTGGGTTCTTAACGCTCAGTAATTTAGGAGTGGGACGTCTGGTTCGCCCGTTGTCAGTATAATGTGACCAGGTGGGGTGTCCTGCTGGGTGTCTTCGGCAGTATGTTTCAGTGAGGTAGCACTATAAAGTCGGCATCAGTTCTGCGCTATCACAACGAGACAAACACGAACATATCGCGGTCTCCCAAAACACACACGCATACACTACACGCATGTATCTTGCACACAGGGGAGGCCCTCCTTAAATGACCATAGCTGCTCGCGAACACTCTTTTTGATCATTTATGAAGTACGTCATAAACTTGCGAAACGCAACATTCGTTTGCCATTTATTGCACTATAAAACAATAAAATAAAAACTGCTATATCCATTTAGTGAGATGACGTGTCGTCCGCCATTAGCAAACATTGAAATAAACGAATACATTCAAACAGGACAAGAATATCCGTATAAAGGGGTAAGTCTTTTAATTTTAAATCCAGATATTTCGATTGTTTCTTTTTTGTATTACATTGTAGAATGGGTTGAAGTTTCGCATACGTCCGCTCTCTTGGACACGGATTAGACACTTTGGCCTTTACCCATCGATCAGGACACAGTGAAACAAAATTATAACATATTATATAAAGTCAAATGCATAGAGAAAGTTGGGGTTTGGAAATCTGAATTTTGTCATTTTTATATTAAATCCTGTCTTGCATTCGTAGAACGAAATGTGTCGTTTGTATCGCCAAAAATACATTTATCACCATTGGCACAGAGGAGTTATCTTTAGGACCATACTGGTCTCTCTAACCATCTCGAAACCATCGGTTCCGTTTTTGCTACGCAAATCCTGTAAAAAAAGATACATTTGTTTGTCAGCGCGAACAGAACCCAAGGATTTCATAGATGGTTAGAGTAAATTCACTAATAGACCCATTTTACAAATCTTCATATTCTTTGTACATGTACCATATGGCTATCATGCCATATCTTATCAAATAAAATACTAGTCTTAACAAAGATATCAATCTAGACCACAGAAAAATCTGTTTAACTTCGATATATGAATCCTCATTTTGACCTTCTTGACGATTCTACTCAATTTTACCCAAAACAACCATAAGTTTATACCGAGTGGCTGATTAAGGGTAATCCAATACAATTCATAATTTGAGATACGAATTCGTTATAACTAGATACTTAGTTGTTATAACGAGATACTAACTCGTTTAAACGAAAAACTAACTCGTTATAACGAGATACAAATTTGTTATAACGAGATACTTATTTGTTATAACGAGATACTAAGTTGTTATAACTATACTCACTCGTTATAAGCGGATACTTAGTTATTATAACGAAATACTAAGTTGTTATAACGAGATACTAACTTGTTATAAGCGGATACTTAGTTGTTATAACGATACACTAAGTTGTTATAACGAAATACTAAGTTATTATAACGAGATACTAACTCGTTATAACGAGATACTAAGTTGGTATAACGAGATACTAAGTTGTTATAACGATATACTAAGTTATTATAACGAGATACTAACTCGTTATAACGAGGTAACAAGTCGTCATATAACGAAATAAAAATGATTGTTTGGATGTCCTTATTCAGCTACCATACAAATGACAAATCATTGCTACAATGATATTGGAACTCTTTGCACGAAGCATAATCTGAATGTAAGTAAAGTGTACACGCCATTTGAGCGGAAATACAATGTACATCTGTTCATATTTAGAATACACGTTTACTTATGTCTGGGTCCGATTTTGTCATTTGTCGCCGGGTAAAAATGAGATTTTAGAATATTTTAGATAAGAGTCCAGTTTTTCGATGCTCGGTGATTAACGACAGCTAAATCCAAAATTTAAAACTGGAAAATTAAATTAAAAAATTCACACAAACAAAATGATTTGCATTGTTCAGGTTTAAGTTTGAAATTTGAAATATTTATATAAAAAAGGAAGAATATTTCCTTTTGGTAACATGCTATATTTGAATAAACTTTGCCAAATAAAAATGTCATTGGTACTTTGTTAGGATATAGATGAAAATTTGTTTAACAAAAAAGAATATACAAAATGCATAAACAGCATATGGGTATATTTGAGTGTAATTGAGTATATTATTTGAAGAACAAGGCCAATTTCTTCATCGTTATGGTACATATCAAGATGAGGGCTGAATGAAAGTTATTTTCCCGTAGGATAATTACTGTATTTCTATACCGAGCTAATTATTCATGATACCAAACCTTGACCTGACAAAATATATCACCGTTTCTAAAAATACACAACATATGGCATATGTCTTATTTGCTGTCTTGTGTATATCAAACAAAACCTTCGCTCACGTGTTGTTAGGGAGAGGACACAAACAGATGCAGAATCTTCAGTGAGGGGTCAGATAGTCGTATATCCAAATCGTTATGCTCGTTTGTCGATCACTACCAATGATATCATGCTAATTCATTAAGCTGACCATACTTGATGGTTTTAGTCGTACCCGTCAGTGTAATTTGATTAAACTATTTATTTCAAACGGTAAACGAAACAGCTACAGGGTACATAATGTATGTTACGTACTCTATCAGTTGCCAAATATAACATGTCAAATGTGATCAGAAATAAATGCATAGCAATCGGAGGGAATTTTCGGTAAATCCCCCAGTTATCCCACCCCATGTCTGGGCAGGTGCGCCACGCATCAACCTGTGACATTTCGGGGAAACCATTTACATAAAGCTATTTCTGGCTACAGTTTCACAATGCTGCTGACTATATACATGTAACTCTAAACCTTTAGCTTTACATCAATGCTTAATGTACAGGCAGTTATTTGATATCGTCAGATTAGTCTTTATACTGTGTATGTACTCTGTAACTGGGCACCGAACACAACGACGGAAATAGTGAACCGAGTCAGCTAGTTCTCTAACATTGAAACGTTATAACAGCGATAATTAAATAGGCTGCTAGTCACATACAGGAACAATTTGAAACTATTGGATTGCATGTCCGCCTTTAAAATAGCGTACATATGTAAGTTTTAAAAGTTTTAAATAGTTATATTAATTAACTGTAACAAATTGGACCACACTAAAACACACATACACATCCCTCTGATAACACACGTACACACCCCCTCCACTTACACATGTACACACCCCTCCACTTACACACGTACACACACCCTCCACTTACACACGTACACAACCCTCCCCTTACACATGTAAACACACCCTCCACTTACACACGTACACACACCCTCCACTTACATATGAACACACCCTCCACTTACACATGTACACACCCCTCCACTTTCACACGTTCACACACCCTCCACTTTCACACGTTCACACACCCTCCACTTACATATGAACACACCCTCCACTTACACATGTACACACCCCTCCACTTTCACACGTTCACACACCCTCCACTTACACACGTACACATACCCTCCACTTACATACATGTACATTCCCACACCTTACATAGTACACACCTATCCATTTTCACACGTAAACATCCCTCCGCTTATATATAATTACACACGCACATAATGATCACCTCCACTAAGGAACGTACACATCCCCACTTACATACGCTTCAACTTACACACACACATTTCCCTTCTATTTTACACGTAAACATTCCGTCATCTTACATACGTATACGTTTACTCAATGTACACAAATACGAACCCATCTACTAACACAAGTATACAACCCTCCACTTACACACGTACACATCGTACTCATCAATCCACTTACACACGTACACATCCCCTTCACTTACATACGTTACACACCCGTCATCTAACATCCTTACACAAACCCATCAACTTGCACACGTATACACCGGTCCACTTTCACATGTTCACACCCACTCACCTTAAACATTTACACATACCCTCCATTTACAAATGTAAACCACCCTTCACTTACACATAAACAACCCGTCCATTTACACACATATACGCCACTCCACCAACACACCTATATACTCCTTTTACTTACACATGTTCACATCCTCTCCACTTACACAAATTTACACCCTTCCACATTCACACGTAAACGCCCCCTCTACTTACAGAAGTTGGCGCCCCTCTACTTACACACGCACACATCCCTTCAACTAACACGTGTAAACACCCCTTCAACTTACACTTATACACATTCCCTCCACTAACATACACATATCCCCACCACTTATACACGCACGTACACATTCCCTCCATTTACAAACGTACACATCCCTTTCACTGACACATGCACACATACCCTCGTATTACACACGTATACGCCCCTCCACTAACACAATTACACACAACCTTCACTTAAAGATGTACACATCCTCTCCACTTATACATATACCAATTCCCTCCACTTACACACATACACATAGTACACACACACTCCACCCACACACGTACACGCCCCTCCTCTCATACACGTAGACGTTCATCTACTTGCAAACGTACACATCTCCTCCGCTAACACACGTATACACCCCTCATTTTACACCCTTACACATCCCCTCCACTAACGCTTATACACATCCCCTCCACTTACACATATACACATTCCCTTCACTTACACATATACACATTCCCTCCACTTACAAACGTAACCCCCCCCCACTTACACGCATATACACCCCTCCACTAACACACCTACACCCCCATTCACTTAGACATGTACTCATCCCCTCAACTTACACACGGACACCCCCTCCACTTACACATATACACATTCCATCCGCTTACACAGGTACGAATCGTAACCACACGTACACACACCCACTCCACTTACTCACTTACTCATTACCTTCACTTACACAAGTACACAACCCTCCGCTTAAACATGTACACAACCCTCCACTTACACACGTACACATTCCCTACACTTACAAACATACACATCACTCCACTTTCACATATACACAACCCTCAACTTACACACGTAAACCCTCTACACTTACATACGTTTACAACCCTCCACACCTATTCACATACACATGTACACGCTCCTCCACTTACACACGTACACATCCTCTACACATAAACACGTACCCATGTATATAACCCCTTCACTCAAAAACCTACACACCCACTCCACTTACATATGTACACTACCCCTCCACTTAAAAACATACACTACCCCTCTACTTACACACGTACACACTCCCTCCATTTCTACATGTACACACCCTTTCCACTTACACATATGTACACACCCTCCACTTACACACGTACACCACCCCTCCACTTACACACGTACAACACCCTCCACTTACACACGTACACACCCCTTCCACTTACACACGTACACACACTCTCCAATTGCACACGTACACACATCTCCACTTACACAAGTAAACATTCCGTCCACTTACACAAGTACACACCTCTATACTCACACGTACACATTCCCTCTATTTACACACGAACACACCTTTTCACTTACACAAGTACACACTTCTCCACTTACACAATTATACATTACTTCCACTTACACAAGTACGCAGCTCTCCACTTACACAATTATACATTATTTCCACTTACACAAGTACGCAGCTCTCCACTTACACTACACATCCCTTCCACTAACACATATACACATTCGCTCCCCTTATTCACACACACAAAACCTACACTCACACATGTACACACCCCGTCCACTTACACTCGTACACATTCCTCCCACTTAAACACGTACATGCCGCTCCACTTACACATGTATACGTCCACTGAACTTACACATTTACATAACCCTTAACTTACACACTAAAATCCCCTCAACTTACACAAGTAAACTCCATCCACTAACACCCATAAATCCCCTCCACTTACACACGTACACACCCTTTCACTAATACACGTGCACGCTCCTCCACTTATACATGTACATAATCCTTCCACTTATGCATATACACATCATCTTCTATACACACGTACAAATATTTTCCACTTACACATGTACGCACCTCCTCCACTTACAAACGTACATAACCCCTCTACTTACGCAGTTACTCTTTCCTTTCACTTACACATGTTCACAAACGTCCACTTACAAACTTACAACCCCTACCAATATACGCACACGTAGCTATCCCCACTTACTCCCGTTCACAATCCTTCCATGTACATTACACACTCCCTCTAATAACACACGTAAACTCTCATCCATGAACACATGTACACATTCCCTCCACTTACACACGCACACATCCTCTACACTTTCACACGTACACACCTCTCCACTTACACACGTCCAAACCTCTTCTACTCAAAAACGTCGACAACCCCTCCACTAACACACGTACATAACGCCTCCACTTACACGCGTACACCCCCCCAACCCCCCCCCACCAAATCTTAGTGGGGGGTTGTGACAAATCTTCAATGTTTATTTTAGTGTTTTCTTTTCTAGATGGACAACTATCTGCAGCTCGTTATGCTAAACCTTCTGTCAGTCATCGCCCTTTCCAGTGGCCGCCCTTGTAAGCTATCAACCGACAAGAGAATGGCCGATTGTTCGAACCGTGGTTTCGATCATATTCCACACTTGTCGAATCTCACCGAAGGCTTAGATTTATCTGGAAACAAGTTATCACTTCTAGACAAATCCTCCTTTTTAAACCTTCCTAACTTGCAATCCTTAGATTTGAACTGGAATGAAATCAAACTCATCGGTAAAGACACGTTTTCTGGACTTCCGGCACTGCAGGACTTATCACTTGGACACAACCACATCAACATTGTACAGCAAACGTTTAGTCAAATCCGTTTTACCCTCAATACCAAACTCAAATATTTGGATTTATCCTTCAATGTTAATTTGCCATTAGACGCAGAAGCCTTGTATCCAGACTCAGTGTTCGCATCGTTGATGTCTCTTCAGGAACTTCATATAGACCTTCTACCGAATCCTATGTTTGGAACAGGGTTTGGCAATATGACAAAGCTGAACAAACTAGTTTTTAAGGACTGTACTTTAATGCATCTAAAGAACGATACATTTATAAACTTTCGTAATCTTGAATCGTTGACATATTTGGACATGACAAATTGTCACGTTAATGACAGATATTTTGTGAAAATAGAAATAGCTTTCTTACAACATTTCTCGTCCCTGCAATACCTGGATCTTTC
>NW_018408747.1:851268-858873 GCF_002113885.1 Mizuhopecten yessoensis | reverse complement strand
TAGCATACTTTGATCGGAAAGGCGTTTGCGATTCTACTGCCATTTGTTGTAATGGCCACTGTGCTGGGAGCACCAACTGCCATTTCCAATGGTCCTTCAACTGTACTAACTGATCGATGATACTCAAATCATCACATGGAACGTCCCGGTATGAAAAATGCCACGTCAACTATACAATATAAAAGCAGATACTTAAATCACAAAGGGAGATCACCTACCATGATTGGAGAATCCACGGCGTCAACATTTACAAAAGGACAGTCCTCCTACCAAGCACGTGCTGTGATGATTGGAACATCGACGTGTGATTCTCAGACTGTTGCAGAAAGGTCCATTTGTCCGTGGCGTAATGACGTCATGACAGATATACCAGAACGCTCACCTTCTATATTTTATGAAGCACGGTGTCTTAGTAATACTCCAAAAGACATGGTTGATAGCTATGTCCGGTGTGTTCCGGTAATAGTCTACTTTAACATGAGATATAGTACCAGTAGTAATGTTGTGAACACAGTACAGGAACCGCATGCTGTTGGCTGCACACCCGTTTTTTCTTGCAAATGAAAAAGACAAAAGGGCAATTTTCTCGTTGAAATAGATCGATTCATTTTAAACATATTTATTAAGAGATTTTTTTGTACGTATATAACTTTCGTATTTTCTAGCCATTCTGTCACGGGTACATCCCCTATACATGTTTCATTCAAAATATTTGCTGGTACAGTAAAAGATGGTGATAAAAGAGACATATGACAAAAAAAAACCACTTTGCTTCTGATTGTGTAACACTTTTCGCACTTTTCGCAAGATAGATTATTTTAGAAATACTGTAGACTGTTTACGTATAATGTATGAACTTAAAATAAATCCATATGCAAATGCAATTATAAACATGCTTTATGTATTTACTTATTTTACAATGATATATAAAACCTGTTTTGATGAAAAAAGGTGTCAGTTAAGGAAAAATGTATCTTTATATGCTGAAATATCAGAAAAACGTTTACAAACGCTCGTAGTGTTCCCAGTTGAGACCAGAGTCATCTGACTTAATGTCTTCTTCTTATCTTTTTTTTCTTAAATCGTGAGAATGATGGAGCTCCTGGTTGACAATATGTCTGCTGGATAAAATGGCAAGATATCTCCAACGGACTATATGCATTCCTATAGAAACAAACTGTGCCTCATTTCTGGTCGACTTGCTTTTGTTTTCTTATGAAGCTGTGTTTATTAAAGAAGCTTATCAGGAACGGAAACAAACACCCTTGCCATTTCCTTAAAATTCGAATTCGGATATGTAGCCGATGTGCTATTTTTGTAACAAAAAATCCTCAACATGAAATCAAGGACACTACAGATTTCTCGGCATCAACCTCTTTCCTCGACCATTCTTAAAATATGACCAACAAGAACTAGTAACAATTATATAAGCATGTCGATTTAGGTTTTGTTATGATGAACTTTTCCTTTCTTTATAGCTGCAGCTCTACTTCATTAACCCACGGTGTATCATCATGTCACATTTCATAAGGTATATAAGAGCTGCTGCGTCTATTATGATTTGCGTGATAAATATCGCCTGTTAGCAGGGAAACGTTTAACACATAGTTCCTAGAGATTCTGGTTGATAGAGAATATGGGCTTGTTTTATAGTAGCCATCATAATCTCACAGAAATAAAGTTGATTTCCCTGTATGGTGTGAAGGCCATTGATTTTGGATTATGTTCATAAGTGTGCCATGCATTGCTTCGTTGTTATTACCCAGTGCTTTGCTTTGAGGACGTGACATTACTTGGTTTAGAGGTGGATTTACATGGCGGATGTCGTCAATGAAGAAGCTGTATAAGGTTCAGAATCACGTGGTCTTATTCCCGTTGTTCCTTTTCAATGATTTCAATGTATATCCGTCCTTTGTTCATATTCATATTCTAACCTAGTTTTTATACAACTTTAATTTAGAATTACGATTTTGTTGACTCTCATATATTATAAGATTCTTTCATGCCTAAGGGGGGCAGGAAATGGAAATTCCATCCGAGGGTTTTTCAAATTTGGTAAAAATCAAGGCTTTACAACCCTTTCTTACCCTGGGCAGCTCTATCTTACACACACAGAAATAAGAGAATGCATGATCTTTATCCACATAGGTGCGAAGGTTCACCTGTGATAGAACAAGTGAACTGTCTGCAGGATGATTGTTCTTCAGGAAATTATCTGAAAAAACACTTGTAATGGTCTTAACTCTGGGCTTAAAGGGACAATTTAGTGAAGTAAGTTTTTTATAATCTTGTCACAAAATTCTTCACGATTATAGTTTGATACTCCCTATGAACAATTCATGTCGAAAGCGTCACAAGAGACAATGTTCACTTGGCGTTTTTAATCAAGAATGGAGAAATCCTTAACTGTACAGCCTTACGTTTTAGCGGCAGCTGTCAGTGGATTTCTAGCTAACAAAAATATCTTCTCAGCCGATGAGAGAAGGTAACTTTTCTTTTATTCGCCTACCCTCTCTGAATACAAGTACATGCATCTATACATAAATCCTCTTCCAACAGCATCTAAAACGTTGTTATAAATGAGTGATCTATTTTACGTTTAAACCTATTGAAATCGAACTTTCTGCGGTTTGAAATTCTTCCTGTGTCACCCTCTCAGTGCGTGTATGCTCTAATTGAACCTGCTGGTTTTATTCAAATCCAAACCTTAACAGAAATATCCGAGTAAAGGTATATATTATGATACTTATAATTCTTACTCGCGATGTATTGTGTAAATTTAAGACTGTGTAATGTGTGAACTCAGACTCATATAACTGGCATGTGTTGTCGGTCGACAGCGTAGTGCTGTACATGTTTACTTCTCGCTGAAAGGCCCGGGTATTGCGCTATTTCGGTCGTAGATATTTTTATCACCAGCTTTCTCTAAAGATGAAACTGACCACACTTTACGTTGGCTCTAGGGCATGTCATTATCAACTACGTAAACTTTTGTTAGAAGACATATTTTTTCAGTATCGACTTGATTTTCAGGTAATCAAAAAAACATACTTTACTAGATTGTCCCTTTAACCTTTTACACAGAGCAAGTCCTAAGGAAAATAATTCAGTATGTCATATAGTAGTTACTAACCAAGTTGCCTTCTGTCTCCTTACACATGAAAATCTAAAGAATAACTGGGGTTTTTTCATTTCATTTCACAACAAAATTATTGAATATTGCATCTTATATAAATACAAAAGGATTTTGGCAACAGACGTAATGCCTATACAAGCCCTCTCCTATGGTATGGACAATGTATTTTATAAATATATTTATTGTAAAATAATTTAAAAGTTTTCTACGTCTAGGACAGAAGTCATCGACCAGAGCCCCCACGCAGTGACTCGTTTATTTAAATTACTTTAGTTATATATGTGTTATAGGAGTTCTTTCCCCTACCCCACAGAGGTTGATTGTGATACAGATCAGTAAAGCATCTCTGTTACCTTGATTAATATAAAAAAAATGGCGTGGCTCGGGCAGACCACCATAGGCTTAGAAGGATATTAACTTTAAAAGAAATTCCACTGTCATAGAATTGGAGTTTCAACTAGAGAATAAATCGACTTGAGAGTGCCGATGGATTACATAATGAAGAACAAAGGATGCGAGATATAAGAGGAGATTTATAGTTGGCAAGTTGATTCTGGGTCACCACGTGGAGCTTAAAGCCATTATCATTCAAACCCCGATGTAGTCATTCTGTTTCCTAGTCAGTCTCTGCCCCCTCCGTGAATCCACAGATGGTCAGCATGGTACATCGTAGACATAGGTAACGGCCTCGTCCCTATATATTGCACTGACCACCAACGGTCCCACTGGCAGGGGGCAGCAACTGACCGAACAACAGCATATACAAAATAAATCTAACTTATTATTATTAGGTTAAAAAAAAGAATAACTGAGAAACACTATAACGGTTACCGTTCATAAACATTACAACATTACAATAATAATTACAATAATTCATCAGACCCTTTCCCTTCCTGCTCTGTTGAAAATGTACAATCAAAGTCGACACCTTGCTAAAAACATCTTGTATAAGTTGAAAAGCGAATAATCTAATAAATTAAAAAAAAAAAAAAATCGCAAGAGTCGCAAAAGAATAAATATAAATCGTGTAATGGTCTGATAAATATGTCTCCATGTGTAAGGTGACAGTCTCGTACACCTTCCTTAGACACCAAAACTACGCTAACATAGACTATATATATGTACTACTCTCTNACCTTACTTTATGATATCCTTATGGCAACATGTTCTAACCCGTCCACCTTGTCCATACACCCTCAGGTATAACGCTTACATAACTTGGGCAACTCCGAGAAGGAACCTTTTTAGTGACACCCTGTGAACTGTTTGTTTGTATATTATTAAAATCATATGTAATAAACATGTACAACAACAACTGAGAGGATACGCATATCATAATTCGGATACGCATATACAGAATGCGGATACGCATATACAGAATGCAGATACTCATATAAAGAATACGGATACACATATAGAGAATGAGGATATGAATGTACGGAATGAGGATATGCATATACAGTATGAGGATATGCATATACAGTATGAGGATACGCATATACAGAATGCGGATATGCATATACAGTATGAGGATATGCATATACAGAATGCAGATATGCATATACAGAATGTGGATACACATATACAGAATGCGGATACACATATACAGAATGTGGATACGCATATAGGGAATAAGGATACACATATACAGAATACGGATACGCATATACAGAAGGTCAAATGTCCAACAAGATATCGAAATGGATTAAAAACGGTTGTTTCTCTGTGTACAAAGGGAAGGGAATGGGCTACGCTTTAAAAACACATGAGAGTTGCGTTTATTGTTACAAATGTGGCCAGAATATTCCTGAAGGGTACGTACCCTGAGCAATACCAATAAAATGCGGACGTGTGAACGTGTATAATTAATAGATATATCTTGTTTTGGGATTTCAAATCACGTGTTTCTTGTGTAAGCTGCCTGTTGTGAAACGTAAGTTATTTTACTATCATCCTACAGGATTTGTAGAAATAAACTTGATACAAACCTATATATAACAGGACAGCCGTCGAATTTGATCTTAACTTTTGCTGACACACCATATACTGTACACTAGTTTTAGTTCACTAGAATATGACTGTGACCTGGTTTTCAAGAAAAGATTAATATCTAAATTTAAACACGGTACGTTTAAACGGGGAGATATGAATGTCTGATTTAAATATCCGTATACAAAGTCTCCTTCATTCCCATATCTTCAATATCTTCATAATGGAAATGAGTGTGTTTCCATTTAGAAACCAAATATATTTATTAAATATTTTATTTGCCATGGTGAATTTTCTTCACAGCATACATTATTTATATTGAACTATCATATATGGTTTCCCTCTAACCGTAAACAACCTAAAAGGAAAGAAAACTGCACAAAAACTCCAGTGACTTTTTATACCGATTCTATTCTATGTTTAAGTTGAAAAGGGAGAATTCCACCAATATAGTCATTCGCGAGACAAAGATAACTAGTCTTAATTAAAATAGACCCTAAGACGGATGTAATTATTTGGGAAAATCAAATATCAATTAGACATACTGTCAAATGTCCAGCTTCTGATCATACAACAGATATGAAAGTATATTTAACAATATAATATCGACGTCATTGTATATATTCCTATAGTATCTCATGTTTTTTAAATAATTCTAAAATTGCACGGAATAACCTCCCACCTGTAGCATTGAGTTCATACATGCACAGACAAGCTGATTTATCGGCGCCCACTATAAAGCAGGAGTCCCTTTGTGGATCTTATTTGTATAGGATCTATAATTGGAAGACCAGAGTTTATCTACGATTGTCTTCATGGAGCTTTATATACACACTTGTTTAACGCTCCTATAGTAGATATTCCAATTAGTTCTCTGACCCTAGTTTACACGTACGTGTAAAACGTGTTATGTAACAGAGGGTTGTTAATTTTAACAATTAAGTTTAACAAGCAATAAACATGTACACTGTATGTATAACAGTTTTCGAAACACTGTATTTTGAAAATACTTTCTTCGATTCAAAGAAAGTATAAAACAGTGCGTTCGCATTTTGTTATTTTCCCCCATTCAATTCGCCACAGACATATACCATGTTTTTGATAATTTGCTTTCTTGATCAGATCAGTACCCGTACCGGCTACCCGTTATCAGAACATTTCCCGTGTTAGATGTAACAGGTGTCGTATTGAATTTATTTAACTTCCTTGTTAAAAACGAATTCCGTAACTACCTTGACATTTTGCGCCAGTGACCCGGTTCTTGTCAACAGTTTTTGTTTAAGGATATATAATAACAGAACGTGAAGTCAATGTCACATGACCTGTGAGTTAAAACACAGACACATGGTTGATGTAAAATACCGACATATGCCGTTATATGTAGCTTAAAACAGAAATATATGATATATTCCACATCTCTCTATCAGAAGTGGTAGTATATACTAGGCGAAAAAGGTCCTTTTTATACCATATCAAGCAGTAGTATTTAATTCACCAGTTTTATCTTTATATTTGTTAAACTCATATCACATAGGGGATATTCCTTATATGGTTTTATTCTTCTTCTTAATCGTAATCTCAGTAATTAACTCTAACCAGTCAGTTAGTTGAAATAAGATTTTATTCATATTCAGAAACAAATATAATCGTTTCAGTAATCAAAGATATGGATGAGCTATCTTTCATAACATCAGATTATTGGCAAAATTGAATTATATCAAAAACCTGTTTGTGATAACTGTTATTTTTGTAATGTTTCAAAAAAATATACAACGTTCCAAATTAGGAAAAGATCATAAAAAACAGTTAAGTAAAATCTTCTTCCGGATACAATGCACAAAAGGCAGTCGATACCATATTCCAGTATTTCTTATATTTGTTAAACGTACACTTCTATGACGTCATTTTCACACATGTTGCAGACTGATTGTTCATTAAAATAGACGTGGTCATCATGAGGTTGAACACGTTTACACAGCTAACTAGAAATGGCAGTGAACATAGAATATGTTACTTTGTCCTGATGTAAAAATTAATGCAAAGTATATGTATTTTGTTTGCCTCCCATAATGTCACGAATATATTAAACATCATGTTTTTTTCCCGACGATTTTACTTGGCGAATGTAGAATGCTTAGAAAACCTTAAATTTATATACTATCTGTCACGATACAGGAACACAAAATGTTCGTTCTGTCCTTTCTTTCTTGTTTTCGTTGCTCATTGGAATGTCATTTTGTGAAATCCCCTAACTCGAAAACTTCAAATTTAACACTTTTATATACGTTAGGCGTTGCTGTCACCAATACCATGTCCTCTGATGGGTGGAACATGACATAGAAGGGCTTGTCGATGTTACTTTTGTTTAGCAAAAGGTTACGACCTTTCTGTCCGTCCCGTGATATCTGATGCACCGTGTAGCTAGGGCCGTCACAGCACACATATATGCTATCTGACCTGTCAAATGACACACCTCTTAT
>NW_018408747.1:759557-848182 GCF_002113885.1 Mizuhopecten yessoensis | reverse complement strand
TACCTCAGTCAGAGGTACGATTTAGGCACATTTTAGGTATACCTCTGACTGAGGTATGATTTAGGCACATTTTAGGTATACGTACCTCAGTCAGAGGTACGATTTAGGCACATTTTAGGTATACCTCAGTCAGAGGTATGATTTAGGCACATTTTAGGTATACCTCTGACTGAGGTACGATTTAGGCACATCTGACTGAGGTATGATTTAGGCACATTTAAGGTATACGTACCTCAGTCTGAGGTACGATTTAGGCACATTTAAGGTATACGTACCTCAGTCAGAGGTACGATTTAGGCACATTTTAGGTATACCTCAGTCAGAGGTATAAAAAAGGCACATTTTAGGCATGCCTTTAATGTGCCTAAAATGTGCCTAAAATGTACCTATATTGAACAGGTTTTAACCCCTCCTATTCTGTCCTCTTTTTCTTCCTTACCAAAAATGTACCTAAGGCATGCCTTAGGTACCCCAAAAAGTGTACCTCAAATGTACCTTTTTTTCCCCTGGGGAGTTACAATGAATATATACAAAAATATCAGTATCACTATATATAAAAAATGTATCAATAAACATGACATGTATAACTGTATTATTAAGGCTGACAGTGCAGTACTGTACTAGTGTCACCACTCAAACAATTTTATTTTTGTAAAAACGCTGTTTCACATTGTTGAGAACCCGTTTTCCAGTGTAGACTTAGAAGTGTAACAGAAAAGTGTGCTTCCACCGGGGATCGAAACTTCGATCTCCAGGTTCCAAGTCGGACGCTCTACCACTGAGCTAAAGGGAAATTCCCTCTAGCTCGAAGCTAGAAGGCGACCTTAATCCTATGTACAATTTAAACCTGCCACAGAAGTACACATTTACATACTAATTGTTTGGATACAGACCCAAACTGCTTGAAATCCAGTCTCCCTGTGTGCCCTGTCATGGCCACACCATTGATTATTTCTCCAGTGCTAAATCAGTGCAAAAATATACATGCGAAAATACTACAACACACCATAAAATACAATCGCAGAACATGACAACTAAACATTTCCATAATCTGGATAGATTGAAGAATCGAAAATCTTTAAAATGTTACCTTGAAAAAATTACAATTTTAGCGTAAATTATTAGTGAAGCCTCTTTTTTCAAATCATTTAAAATTTATAGAATTGCTCGTTCTTTTCTAGTCATGACTTAATTTCTGTCAACTCCATTCACACTGGTGAACTAAACACAGAGTAAGGTACTTATGTAATAGGTCGAGGAATAGTGATAACGGCTCGAACCCGCGACCCTTGGCTCTCCAGCCCGATGCTTTACCGCTGAGCTAAAGGGAAATTCCCTCCAGCTGACGCTTGTAAGGCAACCTAATTAATCCACAACTTTTAAACTTATATACCACACAGTTACGCTCCTCACTAACAGTCAAACGCAAAACGGCACTCTTGACAGTACCTATAAGGGCATCAAATGGAATGAGAATTTGCTTGTTAATCTGTAAATGCAACACTTTTGGTGATAATTATTTTACAAACTAGTTTTATTACTTTCATGAGAATAAGTTAATCTGTAAACAGAACGCTTCTCATGAGAATCAGTTGATCGGTTGATAGTACACCTCCTGTGAAAATAGGTCAAACTGTGAAACGTATACCTCTCATGAGAATAAATCATCAACAAACCAGCATCTAGCAATCTTGAACTCCTATGTTTCTATTTGTTGCCTGGTAACAACTTAATTTAAATTTTCCTTTGAATGTACAACGTTAATTCTTTTCTACAAGGTTGCTAATTTTCTATCAATGTCAATATCGCTCACCTGGATATCTAAGCAATCATGGCAAAACATTCTCAAAATGAGATCCAAGGGAATATGCCAGACCCCAAGGCCAATCCTTGTAGCTCTGTATTAGATTTTTCATGCCCAGCAATTTTATGTATGGTTATGGGTTGGGGATCTCAACTGTTTCCAAGCTGCGACTCAGAAACTAGGTCCCTAGGGTTGTGACCAGACCCCAGGATCAATTCTAATATCATGACTTCCCACGTCTCTTTATGCCCAACAATTGTATATATAGTTTTTGGGTGGGGATCTTTTAAACCATTTCGAAGTTATGACCCAGGGGTTAAATCTCCAAGGATGGGGCAGTCCCCAAGGCCATCCTGGAAGCATATGTGCATTCATCTCTTTATACTCAGCAATTGTATCTATGGTTATAGGGTGGGGATCTCAACTGTTTCCAAGCTGTGACTAAGAAACTAGGTCCCTAGGGGTTCGGTCAGACCCCAGGGTCTATAATATAATGACTGCATTCGTCTCTTTATGCCCAGCATTCGTATATATAGTTTTGGGGTGGGGATCTCAAACGTTTTAAAGTTATGGCCTAGGGACTAGTATATATGTCTCCAAGGGTGGGGCTAGACCCTAGGGCCATCCTGGAAGCAATTGTGCATTCTTCTCTTTATACTCAGCAATTGTATATATGGTTATTTGGTGGTGATCTCAACCGTTTCCAATTAATAAACTTTTTTGGACGGATGACTGACGCCACTGTATGGCATAAGCTCACCTTGGTCCTTTGGACCAGGTGACCTAAAAATGTCATGTGTTGGTTGAAGGTCAATGCATGCAGTCTTATCACAAGTGTTTTACAGTTAATAGGTCGTGACAAAAAAAATGTGATATGCATTGAGGCTGGTATTTGTGCTGCAATAAATAAGGGTGATATATGAATGCATGCAAACATACTGAATATTCGCTCCAAATATCAATTCCAACCTTATTGTAGAGCTCATGCCAAATGTTCTTGTCAAAACAATTTTATGTAGATTAGAAACTCTAAACGAAATTGAGAACAGAACATTGTTTGACCATGTTGTTGAATAAATCGTAAATTCAAACAGATTCTGTCTCTCTCTCTCTCTCTCTCTCTCTCTTTGTAATGTGTGTATGTGTGAGTGCAAGTGTGTGCGACTTTTGTACGTCTTTTGTGTAATTGTACATATTGTATGTTTGATATATGTTGAGGAGAGCATCTAGTAGCCTTCGGGCTGTTTGTAATCCTCGTAAAATAAATAAAGAATTAAATTAAAGGTTTGCTACAAAACGACTGACTTCCCCGTCGTATCTAAGACTCGTTGCAGAACAAATGATACGTACGTGCTCGTCCAGAAGTCTGGTTTATATTCTACACCAACTTTTTACCAATGTTTCTTTTCTATGCACATAGAAGTACATGTCCTCCTCAAATCAGGTGACTTAAATCTCCCTTCGCGTCATGATAATCTCTGTGTATCATAGTGTACACTGATATATATAGATTTTGTTTGACAGTGCAGTATTTACCTTGTTGAATAATACAAGTATCGTGTATCCATGCCTGAGTCTGGGTTTTTTAAGGCAAACAGATCTTTTGTGTATAGAAATACCGCCCGTCTTCAATGATGCATTGACTTGTCTATTGTCCCTTAGTCTCCTTTACCGAGCTGTGCGAGTTCAAATATCCAATGCTCTGCGACAGAAAAAAAAAGTATCATCACCATATTTTTAACCAATGGCCATTGTTAAGCATGGATATCCTTGACTATTTGTTTCAAAATTCGAAACCTTACTTTAATGTTGTTAAGCAGTTAATGACAGGAATTAATATGATAAATACAATGTACTTACAAACTACTGCTTTTTGATTAGGTGTTTTGCAATGGATTAATGATTCCTATAGCGGAATATGTATGTCTAGTGATACAACCATTGTGTATTTTCCTTGTTCGTGTAGTCAAACTAACACTTATATGTCAGAAATGCAAGTGGATTCCCTAAATCTAATGTAATACACAATTGCAGTGTTGTTTTGTGTGAAATTATATTGTCATATTTGCATAAAAAAATTGTACAGAGATACTCGTACATTATAATGATGTTGGATCGTACATTCGTCGTTTGAACGACTGTAAACAAGCACGTTTAGGCTAGCATCTTTAAGTTCGACGACTTGGTGTGTTCTTAATATGTCTTACTTTCTTATTGGCAACACGACAATCTGTACACAATGCCTCGCCACACTCAATACACCACGCATCGGCTCTCTCTGTTACATTGTTACCCAGACAAACGTCACAGTTTGTTCCATCAGTAATATTAGGTCTAGAAATGGACTTGTACAGTGCGTTAAGTTGAAAGCATTTTGTTGCATCGGGTCCAGACACTTTTGTTTGGGGAACTTGTACACAGTTTCTGTATGCTGGGCATTCAAAGTTTTTGCCTGAGTTCATTTCTGGTATTCCAGAAGATTCTATTTAGGAACAAAGACACTCTATACAGACTGTTCGGTATGTTGTAAATATTAAAACACAACCGACAATGCAGTGGTGTGTCTTTCGTCACACCGCTAGATTAAGCCATACTGGATAAACTTTTTAACAAAGCGACTAATTACCATGTTGATGATCTAAGACACATTTTAGATTTATCGTAGTCGTCAATATACGAATGTTTCTTAAACTATGCATAAAGAACCCATATATCCCTAATATGGTATAATGATATAATTGTCTTGTATTGCTAAACTGGTCTTTTGTATATAGAAGTAAAGCTCGTATTTAATGACACGACAACCTGCCTATTGTCCCTTTGTCTTCTTTACCTTGCTGTGTGAGGTTTTTTTTATATCAATACTCCTCCATGTAAATTAATCGGAACATTTCTATATTCTTTAAGTCAAGGATCATCGTTAAGTATGGAGGTCCGAAATCATTTGTTTTAGATATTGAAACCTGACTTAATTTTGTCATGCACTTTTTTTGCTATGTCAAAAGTTACTTCTGAAATTAAAATCTATTTGTGACAAAACACTTCTTTGTATAAAACTGTTTTCAAATGTATCATTATTTTCACATTAAAATACATGTATATTTTAATTTTGGATTTGTATTCAACACTCAGATTAACACTATCATATCTGAGTTTCAAATGTATACCTTCTCTCAAGCCTCAATACTATCAAGGAAGAATTGCGGGATTTACATGTATGTAATTATATTGCCATTTTAAATGACAAAAATTGTATAGAGTTACAAGCTCATTATCATCATGATATGAAGAACTAGATGTTCTGATAATGGGTCCGATAAAGCTGCTCGGTAATTTGATCACTTTACATGTAACGGTATGTCTAGTGGAGTGCACCCACCCTTGCATGATAACCTCTAGTATACGATGACCCAACTCGAGATTACTAATCGGAATGTCGTCGGGGGTTGTTCATCAAAGACAGACATGTTTAAGTTGATTGCGATACGAAAATTTTAATCATCAAGAAATATGAAAATAAAAAAGCATGCCTCCTACTGGCAACACCTGTATAATGTACTTACCGTCACAGGTATGACATTGAACAAGTATACAAGTGACCGGACTGACGTTCTCTCGCAAACACGTTCAAAGCTAGAAATGCGATCGGAGGAGTGGACAATGGCCCCCTCAGGATAGAAAAGTTGCGGGAAGATCTGTAACATGGATGCAGGACAGTAATCAGCATATCGGTCGGGGATGTCGAAGATTATGTCACAGATATTAGACATGCATTACACGCATAGGTACATATGGCAATACATATCGTTATGACAGCATAGCAACACGGGCACTGTAGAAAATAATATATTTTTTCTGATGACATTAACATTAAATTTAGATACGGTTATTAATAGGTGTTGTGGTGCTAGAGTATAGAGTGCACAGGCACGTATGGTCGTTACAGGTTCAGGTGTAGGTACTACCGGGGAAAAATAACATCACGCGTGATCTGTTATGGCGGGCGTTTCTTGTTACTTGTTATTGTACATTAAGGATACTCAACTCACCGTCAGAAGCCACGTTATCACAGCCAACGTGCTCGTATATGTAAATAAACGACAATTACACATAAAATGTACACACAGCAACCACATATACATTTGAGGTTAGTAGTTTTTACTATATATAATTGGTAAACTTTAATTAATGTTTAACTGTTCAGGTTAATAATACACGCATGACTGATGCAGCAACGGTCGTATAATTGAAAATATAAACAAAAGCGATAAGGTCGTGGGATAAAAAAAGTTATGTATTTTCAAATGGTTGACGGATTGCGATATACGGAAGATGGTGGTATTAACGGGGTTTTACATATTAAGGAAAAAATGTGTTTTACAAAACCATGGCGGTACCTTGGGTTGACAATAGAACCGGGGGCAGTATATCGGGGGACTTCTATATGGAATATAGATAGATGTAAAATTTGTTAATTCAGATATTGCATTAAAGTAAATACTATTTGAAAGATATTTCTTCTAACAACACCGGGTTTATTGTATGTATTCATTTTCTATAATGATTCTTATTCATTTCTATTACGCTATTCCGGCTTTGCGTATTGCAGAGTTATCTTCTCTTGGGAGCAGGTATTGATTGTTACATCATTGGTTTGTGCGAGAAAATTACGTCGTTTTCCCAAAAATTGATGACGTTACTCTCACAAACAAGTTATCTACTTACTGATTTATAATTGATACTATTGCGGACACAAAATATATACTCAACACAATATATACTCAGCACCAGCTTTAGTTTACTAGAATATGAATGTGACCTAATTTTCCAGTCTGTTTCCAGACGGTAAAGTCCAGTATATATTGTGGCGAGTATATATTGTGTCCGCAAAAGTATCAATTATAAATCAGTGAGTTAAAATCACATTTGACGGCTGTCCTGTTGGATAAAGGTACGCATCAGAATTTTTTTCCATAAATGCTGTAGTTGTGATAAAACAAGAAAAGCGTAAATTTGAAAAAAGCGTCGGTTATAGTCTGAGCACATTTTGAAACGTAGCCAATACACTTCCTTTTGTAGGCAGAGAAACAACTGTCACGATTTGACCGTTGCTGTTATCAGCCAGCAGTAGACGGCCATCAGGGAGGTATGTCCCTCCAGTAAACAGTGTATAACTCTCAAATTTAGAAATGTTTTCATTCTTGACTACTTTGTCGTAGCTGGTTTGAAATTGAAAAAGCCTATATTCTCTAAAGGGCGACTGATGATCAAGGATTCTAGCATATCAGAGGATGACACAGAATCTTCCAACAACGACACATCTGGTTTCTGTTTGAGTATGTTGATGTTTTCCTCTATCCGAGCCAAAGCATTTTGTACAGGTGCAGAGGGAGTTTTTGTTTCTATGATGTGTCCTACAGAAAGGATCGAGTTCGCGATCTTTAATATTGCATCGTCTGTTTTAAGCATGACTTGCTTTTCTTTTATATGTACATGGGATGTAATTTGGGTCTTCAGTTGTTCCTGTATGACGAACACATGTCTAGGAGATGCGCGTTCTGTAATTGGCATCATGATATCGACACAGTTTCCCAAGTTGATCTGTAGCATTCAAGTCTGTTTTTGAACTCTTAAAAGTATGCGCTTCCTTGAATTCCTGTAAAAATTTACTTTGGACTTAACGGTTCTATGTAACTCATCCAATTTGTTCTTTGTCTCTGTTATTAGATTATCCATGACAGACAGAGTGTCTGTATACTCTTTGTCAACTTCTGCAATGAGTAATTATTTCTGCTGTGAGATACTTCTTATTTCCGTTTTCATTCTTGAACTCTTGGATAAATGATGTTCTGTCCCTGTGCCTTTCTACTCGTTTTGCAATGTCATCAACCGACCTGATCTTTTTGTATCCGTAATGAAAAGCTGGCACAAAGAGTGTACTAAAACGTGACCTGTTATTCAGACAGAATATTTCCAGCATTGTTTCCGATTGTTTTGTACATTCCTCGTTTAAACGACTGTAAACAAGCACTTTTGGCAAGCAACTTCGAGGTCGATGACTTGGTGTTTCTTTTTGAGTCTTACTTTTTTTGTGGGCAACACGGCACAATGTTTACACAATGCCTTGCCATTGTTAGGTCTATAAATCGACCTATAAAGCGCGTTAATTTGAAAAAGTTTAGGTGCCTCTGATGCAGATGCATTTGTATCGGGCACTTAAATATCTGCATGCAGAACATACGAAGTATTTGTATGAGTCCGATGCTTGGATTCAAGAAAATTCTATATAGGAACAAAGGCACTTCCTACAGAATGTGTGTTTACATGGTACAATATCGGTATATTATATACATTACAACACAACACACAATACACTGGTTAAGCTTCGTCACAGCGGTGGAGGTAGCCATGTGTAATAGACATTCTTATAATACAACTGAATACGTAATTGAGAATCTTGTTCGCGGTCTAAAACTAGGATGCGTACGTATCAATCCACTTGTCTAGTTTTGTCTTAACAGTCGATATGCACACATATTTGGTTATCTTTTGCATATTGAACTATACACCCTCCTCGAATCATGTGATTGTGATATTTTCTGTGTATTGTTGATAAGGCGTTCAATTTTGCTGATAACTTGTTCCAGATTTTTACCTCAAGCTGATGTCCTACAGTGTACATGTTCTACCATGTCGTACCTACTACGATAAATGATAACCTTTTGCACTAGTATACATGTATATATATTGTGATGCAGATATCATAATTTAACCAGTTATGCTTATGCTATTCAAGCTTATGCCTGACTGTGAGTTTTAGAAGCAATAATCGTCGTCGATCATGTGAAAACGTATCTTCTCTGCTTTATAACGCTTTGTGCGTTCAACTATTGAATACTTCTCCATAGGAAACCAAATTCGAATGCTTTTAAACATCGGATTATTGTTGCATGTAAGTATTGAAATCTTTAAGTATTTGTTTCAAAAAGTGTATCTTTCTTTCCCTATCACTATATCCCAATTTTCTGTCATTGGCGTCTCCTTGGGTACAATCCTCATAAAATGACTAGCATGAACGAACATCTAAATAAAATCTTGTTATTCAGCTTTATCGTATCTGAAACATATTACACCAAATATACATTCTTAATATTTGGGATATTCTATACCACTTTCCGCATATATGCATACATTATATACAAATGTTATAAACATGTAATACACATGCACTGCTTACGAAACGGCATGACGAGTATTCTTCCATATTTTTGTGCTTATGTGGTGTAATGATTTCACTAGAGTCGACTGCTTGTTTGTATTTTTAAATTTGTAAAATCATAGATGACTTTGCAATCTCTTGATTTACACCTGCCGAACTTGAGTTATCATCTCATAACTTGACCCTAATAGAAAATCATTTATGAAATATGCTGTTATTTTTTTGGTCCATAATGCCACTGATGAGTCCTCAATAAGCTAGTTGGGTGTATGTTGCAAAAGATATTTCCTTAAATATGCTGCACGCACTTTTGTATATGAGCTTTCTCAGTTGGTATAAAGTTCAATCATACATAACAAATTCATGTTCACTAAAATACGCACGCGGGAACTGGGTTTACGTGATAACCTTCAGTTCCTTTTTAAATATTAACAAAATGACATTTTTTTATCTTGAATGATATTTTCAGAGAGCCTAACTAAGTAGCCGACTTATGATACAAAAAGGTGTGGAAAGATAACATAGATAGACCACGTTTTTATGGCAGTTTGTTGGATCTGTTTAAGTAGAGAAATTATTGCAAACCATGTTGTGTTGTGACAAAAACACGTATGAAGTTATATGTAATTTAAAACAGAAAGATACTGTTCTTAACAGATAATCGAAGCAATCAACTTTGTGAATACAACATACTAAGTTATAGCTTGTGTTGCGTCAATGTTATCATGCAATCTGTTTAATGTATATGAAATTGAGAATGTCCCTTTATATAATTTCTTTTACTTTTATCACAAACAAAAAGAAGAAAACACCCTGATATGTTGGTTAGTATTAATAAAATGTTATTCATAGTCAGAAACAAACATAATCGTTCTAGTACAAAAAGAGATAAATGAGTTGTCTTTCATTTCATAAAATATACTTTTGAGTTGAAATGCTTATGTAGCGAAGGCCTATTCGTGGGATACTGGATATATTAGTAGTCTTTTGAAAACTTTCGATGGCCAACATCAGCCGTCACGACAACTGCTAGCAAGGGGATACCTGTATTAAAGCTGACAGTGCAAAGTGAAAAAAGACTATCTCTTCCGGCTATCGTTTCAATGACCGTACTGCATATACAGAGAAAAAAATGTTACGGGCACACTTTTAAACAAAATCTGGTCTGAATTCGAACTTTTTCTAGTCTTAATCAAAATATGTCAGTGTTTTTATATTACTGGATATGGTATCAATCAGTTGATGTCAATCAATTCAAGTCTTTTTGAATGAAATTCTTTTACATCTAGACATCACCGGAAACTGAGAAGAATTTCAATAACTCATAGAAAGGCAGAGGGTTTCATTGATCAGAATATTCCGTCTTTTTATATAACTGGATATGTTATTAATCAGTAAATGATTAAATATTTTTGAATGAAATTCTTATAAATCTAGACATTAACTGAAACCTGTGAAGAATTTCAATATCGCATGGAAAGGCAGAGGAAAGCAGCACCAGGCAACACTGGTACAAAACGTTTGTCAATTAGTTTTAATATTGTGTTCCCATCAACACAGAAGAGGTCATTGGGACCAGGAAAAGGAAGAAAAGACATGTTTAAGTAAATTACTTCCAATGAACGATAAGGTAAAATAATGACTATGGTTAATCATATCTTTTTTAGAAGACCAGCAGCTTTTCATATAAACTGTACCATTATCAGTGATGATACAACGATTCACGGGCTATACAATGACTATTTGCCAGTGTAAAGGAAGGTATCTAAAGTGTTGTATATACATTAACCAGGGGTGTACTTAAGTTTCATCTGCTTGGAAGACATTGAATTAAGTGAATCAAGTGCATGAAGATAATAAGGAAAACTTTCAAGAAATAAACATTTCAAGCATGCTTACAACGAAAGAAAATTAAGATTTTTTTAAGTGAAGACGGTAAAGGAATATTGGTTCCTATGAGTATGTGTCATGTGTTTGATCTAGTGTATGAGTATCTTAAATTGACAAAAATGTAACACAGTAGCCGTAAACGCTCGTAATAGTTGGTAATATTCAAATATGTTAATCAACAGTCGTATTACAATCACATGTACAATAGGTAACAACATCTCATCTTCCTGAAGAAATATAACTTATTAGTTAACATATATTTCCCTGAGGCTGGTATGTGATCCTAAAAGAATGTATGTTCTTAAGACGGGTAAGCATCTATGAGTAAATGACGCCCATTACTTATTTAAATCAACTTGTGGAAGAGCTAACGTTGTCACAAAATACTGATACAGCTATCTGGGAGTGACAGTGCATGTATAATCTTTGTGTTTCTTGTCATGTTGCCACGGATAATTGAAACATCAGTTTTCATTTGACCACGATTTTACACAATAAATGGAAAATGTTTACAACGCGTTTAAAATATAAACATTTTAGTCATTCTATCAACGAAAGGAACGCAAGGAACTTTTCTGTAAACTGTATGTCTATCACGAAGCAGGGATACAACATGTTCGTTCGGTACTGTAATCTGTGATGTTTCTTGTTATTGTTTCTCACTTATTCAAAAATTTCAAACACCACAGGGAAGGATTACGTCACTTATAGCATGTCCGCTGATGTGTTGTTTGTAACATAGATTTTTTTATGTCATTTTGGTCAAGGAAAAAGTCATGACCTTTCAGTCCACTAAGATATCAAAATATTTCCGTTCTGTAAATCCTAAAGCGTATTACTTTGGCATTATCCTGATAATAGTAATCTGCTGTATGCTTGCATAACTCCTCACTGGCACTACCTTGTGTTTGTCACTGTAAGCGGCATTGGTTTGGCAGATCTTAAACTGATGTTTGTTGATGACGTCGTATTTGTTGTCATACATCACGATTTGTCCGCTGTTGATAAGCCAGCAGTAAATGGCCATCGAGAATGATTGTCCCGCCGGATTCGTTTACTACACATTCAAGAACCTCCTACAGCCTCCACAGGACGGCTTATACCTAGGGATCCTAGTATGTCGGAGGATGACACGGCATCCAGCAAAAACGACACATCTGGTTTCGATGTTTTCCTCTATTTAAGCCACGGCATTCTGTACAAGTGAAGATTGAGTTCTTTTTTATGATGTGTTCTACAGAAAGGACAGAGTTGGATGTTTTTTATTACTGCATCCTCTGGTTCCAGCTTTTATTCTCTTTTTTTAAAGTATTTTATCATTATGTTTGTTTCGTGTACATGAGCAGTAAGTTGAATTTTCATTTGTTTCTGTATGAGGAATACATACAGACTAGGTGATGCGCGATCTCTAAATTTTGTGGAGACATCGAAACAGTTTTCGAAATTGATCCGTATCCTTCGAGTTTCTTTTCGTACTTTTGAGGGGATTCGTCTCTTGCATTGATTTGAGCGTTTATTTTGGACATAATATATCAATGTTTTCTTGAGCTCTTGGATAAAGGGTGTTGTGTCCTTGTGCTTTTCTACTCACTTTGTAAATTCATCAAGCGACCCGACCTTTCTGCCTCCGTTATGAAGAGTTAGCACACAGAGAGCACAACAAAGTTCCCTGTGTTTCAGACAGAATAATTCTAACATTTGTTCCCGGGTGGTTTGTACATTGCTCGTTTTAACGTCTGTAAGCCAGAACGCTTTAGCTAGCAACGTCGAGGTAGATGACTTCGTGAGTTTCTTTCCTTGTGGGCAACACGGCAATCTGTACACAATACCTCACCACACTCAATTCACCACACATTGGCTGTCTCTGTTACATTGCCACTCAGTCATCCGTCACAGTTCGTTCCGTTGTAGACGCATTTGTATCTGGTACTTTTACAACGGATTTGAATGCTCGACATTCAAAGTATTTGTCTCAATCCGCTTGTTGTATTCCAAAATATCCTATTTTTACATAATAGGTATTCAGCGAACAATGCAATTAGTTAGCTCCTGTCATAGCGCTAGATGTAGCCATATTGGATCAACATTCTTACAAAGCGACTGCTTACCCCATTGATAAGTAGGAACATAGTGTAGAACTAATAAGACGTACGTGTCCCTACAGTAGTCTAGTTTATCTCGATCCTCAATTTACGAATGTTTGTTATCCTATGCATATAGAAATACATGTGGTGATTGTACAGTTGATCCTCTGCTATCGCTATTTATTTATTTTTTACCTCAAGCTGATGACACACAGCCCGTAGAGTGAAATCATTCTATATGTTACACACGAATATATCAATTGTGACACTGCAGTATTTATTTGGTATAGTGATACAAATGTCTTGTATTGATAAACAAGTCTTTTGTATATAGAGGTATAGTTCGTCTTTAATGACACGACAACTTATCTATTGTCCCTTAGTCTCCCTTAGCTTACTGTGCGAGTTCTTAAAGCATTACTCCCTCATAGAAATTTAAAGGAACATTTATGTCTTTTAATCAAGAATTATCGTTATGGGTCCAACATCATTTGTTTCAGATTTTCAGATATATTTGTGAGGAAAAACTCTTTAATATAAAACTGTTCTGAAATGTATCAATATTTTTTACATAAACATATGTTGAAATGTTGGATCTTTTTTCACGGCTTCGATTAATACTATCATATCGGAGTTTCAATTGTAAACCACCTCTTAAGACTGAGTCCTGTCATGAAACAATTGCGGCATTTATATGTATGTAAATATATTGTCATTTAAAATTACAACAAAGTTCATCATTATCATGAAAGATAGAGCTAGAAGATCTTATATTGGGTCTGAAAAAAATGCTCGGTAATTTGGTCTCTGTATAGGTTACGCTATATCTTGTGGAGTTTGTCCACGTTACATTGTAATCTCTTAACTCGGACTTGCTTATCTGAATCTCGTCGGGGATTGATAATCAAAGATGGACACGATTTAGTTGATTGTGATACGGATATTTTAATCAGCAACAAATATAAAAAAAACAAGACGGGCACCACCTGTATACTGTGCTTACCCTCGCAAAGTATGCAAGTAACAGACCTGACTTATTCTTGGAAACACGATCAATGCTAAAAAGGCGATCTGAAGAGCGAACAATGGCGCACTTCAGGATAAAAAAAAGTACAGGAATGTCGCTGACATGAACGCAGGACACTGGTCAGAATGTCGGTCAGGGATGTAAAGAGTATGTCATATATGTAAGACGTACATTACGTAAACGCATATCATATATATAAATTTCTCCAACAATCACTATAGGTTTTCTCACTCCCGATTCATTGAAAAAACCTGCTAGGAGCTGGTAAACATTTTTTGGTTACCCACTAGTGGGTAACACCCTGGACGTGATTTCATTAGTCATATTTTATTTATGACGTCACGTCACAATGCTTTGCGGCGTCATCGTCCATTGTGACGTCATGATGCACGGCAATTGCTTCCCCCCATCGGAAGCCGACATAGTGTATTTTCAAGGGAAACTTATGGCTTTCCAGTTAAAATATGAACGTTATGGGAGAAATACGACCCCAAACTCGTGATGGTAGGTTATCATATTGATATAAATCTCGTTAGTAAAATTTCTAATTGTAAAAGACACTCGGTAAACATCGTGTCTTTTTACAATTCAAAAATTAACTAACTCGAATTCGATTTTCATGATAACCAACCATCACTCGTTCGGGAACCTTTCTATATATAATATGTAAAGAAAACATTCTCAACAACACGTCTTAAGTACTTCTTCAGGAGATTCTTCAGATATATATATCCACGTGTTAGACTTTAATATGCAGTATAGAGGAACATATTCTTAGCCTTTAGCATCTTAACCGAGTAAAATGTTGGACAAGGCTGCTAACGTCTTCTTTATCAGATTATCAGAGCAAACCATAATGCACGGGTATGTACGCCTAAGGTCGTGATCATTATAAATACTAAAGTCAACTATATAATCATAACTTCTGACTTGCTACAGGTAGCTCAATGCAATTGAAGCAATGTATGTGAAATGGAAATTATGTGTGTCAAATACTCATAAGGATCACTTCGGATCATATTGAGATAACAAACTTTTAAAATTTTCCGGAAATGTTTGGGAGCATCATCCATCAATTATACAGACATTGCTTACGAATTATTGCAATTTAGACGTCATTTTGGCATTCATGAATCAAACCTAACCGAGTTTCAATCGTATGGTTGCCATGCTTATATGATGATCACTCGAGCGAATATTGACACACTGAGCATCAGTATCAAGGACGTGTTCTGGAGCTAAGAACCATTACATTGCTTAGTGTTCTCACTGTTCGTTACTATTACTTCAACCTTGACAGGGGTTTTACTACGGACTTACAGCCGTAATGGTTGTATTTATCATGTTTGTTGATACGTAAATGTTCATCGAATATCAGGTTTATATTATCAGCTGAACATGTCAAGTGATCTACTTATGATAGAAAAAAGTGTGCACAGATAAAATACTTCGATAAATGGATAGATCATGCTTTTGCGGCTATTAATCAGATGATATATTACGCATCCAGGTATGAAAATGTCAAATAATCCTCCACGGAAGGACACCGTAATTTGTTTACATTATTTATTATTAATACATGATGTCTTAATCTAACATCAAAAATATCATATTAAGTGGAGACTATTCAAATTGTGCTATCTTTAATACGAATTTGTTTCTATACGTACAGAAAAAAATATGCCTTCGATCTTTATTTCTGGAATACCGAAAGGGCTTGACTGGGAAACTGCTACTCTGCGTATCAGGAAAGATATTGAAACAGGTAGTTCATGGGGCTTATAATCAGACTCAAGTTATGTTATACTTTTATGCAAATTGCGTATTTATCAAAAAGGTTGATACAGTTTTGTGTAAAAAAATCTTTGTATTCAAAATGGTCAGAACGAAGGGGACAGAAAATCTTGTCAGTACAGTAATGTACGATGTAATTACTTTTATCATGTTCCCTCAGGAGAACAATGTACAAAGTGTGCTTATAATTGTACAGAAAGAGAAGAGAAGAAACGTTCTTAAGACAATCAATAATCAGAATGTAATACGGTATATCTTCCAAATAGATATTTTTGAATTGGCTATAGCTTTGAAAAAGTATTTCTGGAGAAAAAAAATCATCACTTTGTACTTTCTTTCAGTTGCTCAAGTGAGAAACATTTGGATACAAAAGGAAAAGGTAAATACTCTGTTGTTGCAATTTGAAGCGGTTAGTGCGTATGCGTATGCGTGCGAGAGTATGTGGATTCACAGTAACATTTTCTTTCATTATTTATTACTGTAGCGTAAATATACTCATCAATTTACTAAAAGTCTAATTAATAACAATCCACAGTTGAAGTGTTCCGAAATATATAATGAAAAACAGGGAAATTGGGAGACGACTTTAAATCAGTTAACAACTTAGCATGAACAAAATGTACAGTGTTGGATACGATAATTTATACGTTTAAACAGTATTTCTCGAAAATCGTACCAGTAACAGTGCTATGAACTTTGTAACAATCTTGTGAACATGATAGCCCACCAACAAAATCAATCTTCTGGATTCCGAACTACTAAAATATGATTTATCGCCGGCTGTTGCTAGTTGCACAGCCAAACCATTGTTATGTATTGTTATCGCCAATTTTGGTACCAATTATATAGCTCTGTTGTGATATTGTGGAGACGTATATTCCAGAAGTGGACTTCATAGATTGATGATTTTAAGGAGTCAAAAGATATATTTTTTAATCAATCTTGGAAATCTTTTCCTCGTTAATGTTTCTTCTATCAGCAAATCCATATCCCATATAGACTTTCTGTTGGGTCACCGACTTTATATTTCCTTTGTTTATCTTTTTCATCATTTTTTTTAAATTGCGGTTTTGTTTACACTTCGGTGTTCTCTTTTTTTCTTATTGCGTTTCTGATGATTGTTGTAGGGGTATGGTTTTGTTTCCCTTCAAGATGAAACATCTGCTGATTTTGTATTGAGTCTGAATGACGTAAGTACATCTAAATGCCCACGCTTACATCCTGTCACAGGATTAATGATTTTCTTAAATTGTAGTTTGTTCTTGTTGTTAAGCAATTTCCATTTCAACCCAAAATCTTATTGTCTTTTAGATACTAATTTTCCTCTATAAAACACTTGTCTTTTTAAAATCAGTCCGGATGTTTGCTTAACTAGTTCCATCACCATTCAATCCATGGAAGGTTCATCTTATGAAACCAAAATAGAACTCCCACTATTGTGTGATCTTTACACATAGTCATTGTGTTATAGAGAATCTGCATTAACGGAAACGCACTGAGAATAACGAGATGGACAAGAACAAACAACAAGCCCAAAAAACCAAGGCGAACAACAACACCAACCTGTAACCAACAGGTAAATAATAATGTATTTGCTTTACGGGGATACGATACGTACACAGACTACAGATGTCATCGACCTAAGAGTGATGTCCTCTATCAGTACATCCAACAGGCGCCAAAGCAAAAGCAGCTGAAGAGGAAACCATGGAAAGATATGAATCGTGTTTCTCAGCTGTCTTCACCAAAATCAAGAAAAAATGTCCGAGCAAAACGACGAAAATGCAGAAAGAAAAGCACAGGTCATACGAAAATAACGGTCAGTAAAGTGTATTAATTGGACTTTTTAGATTGAGTTTGAACTAAACTGTTTGCTTTTGGTGTTAATATCCCATACAATTTAAGTTCAGCTTCATTCGGGCAGATACATTCTGTCTAGTGGTATTACTTTGGTAGCAGCACTATAAACTGAAGGTTGTTAGTAAGAAGTACAAAAGCAGTCATTTTCTTTATGTAAATGTTCTTGTTACTTGCAATTCTTGTTTTGATAAAGTAATCTGATTGAAGATGAATTGCTGAGATATTTTTTTTTTCTGTATGACTTTTTTTTAGCATTCAACGTATCCATCCGAAATAGGAAACTCTGTCTCTAAAAGGCACAAAAGAAGCAAATCCAATTCGGACAGTTATGTTGACGATCTGTCAAACGTTCCAATATGCTTTACTCGGAAGGCTTCTATATTAAAAAGTACATCGAAATCAAACATTGAAACAGAAAACATCAATCAAACACTAGTAGGTTCGATAGCATCTGCTACAGTTCACGTTTATGACCATTCAAAACGTCTTTTTAGTATCGAGGTTGATAACAATAACGTCCTAGAGAGCATCAAGGTCGGACTGAGTAATAAAGAAAGTCTACCCTCTGACGGTACGATACTGATATCGCACAACGGAAAAACAGTCAACAACCAATGGCAGCCACACATGGCTAACGACGAAAACATACACATCGTTGTGAAAGGTAAAGGAGGAATGATGCAGGGAGACCCTCCTGATGAAGGACACCATGCAGATGACAAAACAGAAACGAAAAACGAAGATAGGATACAAAATACAGATGACACGGCGTCTCATACAGAAAAATACGTCAATAAATCAGGTACATGTATTGTATTATTTTAGTCACATATCGTATGTTTAATCTTATATAACTATCTAATTGGATGCAATGAAACAAACAATGTTGATGTTACATAATGTAAACAACTGTGCTGAATGATAAGATAGAAAACTTATTCCCCAATTGGATTTCCATTAATATGATATATTTTTCAGAACAAAAACAAAATATTCAAGCTAATGTGATGACTACACACCCGAAGGAAGATAGTGGGATAACACACACTCGCAGTACAAGATCTGCTACAGACGAATCCGTCAACAAAACTCGTATGTTATTAGAAATTTTATTACAGTTTACACATTTTTCTCATATCTTTAACAGACTTATATTTAGATATAACAGACATAGGGACGTGACAAGGCAGGAAGATGCAATGATAATTTTCGATCAACAAAAAGCATGTTATGTGTATTCTTTTCTTGATCTCCAACATGTAGGGGTGATAGAATATATCAATATCTTCACTCCTGCAATTTATAACATTTTTATAGTTACACGACAAATATTACTGCATCAAAAAAGCTCGGTATTAGTATTAAACGCCAAGTTCTTACGACGACATGCTTAACAAAAAGGCAGAGCGCAATTCTGAATGGTACCAAAATGAAATAATGCTGTTTGCTGCTATCATCTTTTAAGATTGTTGAACTAAAATTATATAAATGTTGTAAATATGTAGATGATAAACTGTACGTTGAAAAGTTGTACCAAGGCAACCACTTATTCTGTCATCGGTTCATATAAACCTGAAAATGAAATTTTATGCTCTGATTGGACAATACTAAAAGTGATATCCTCACACATGAACATATGCTTCACAGCAGGAAAGTTATACGTTTGCATTAATGTATAATTCCTGACATTTCACTGGTAGAAATATAAGAAATGGATAAACCAGAGTGTTATAAGTAAAAGGAAGAAACAATCAATAATTTAATTGTGATAGCTTATAAAAGATAGGTATTGTATCTGTATACGGAAATTGTAATAGCTTTGCCTGTAACAAAGCTTGAAACTGCTTTCATCTGGCTTAGTAGATATCACCTGTAGTCAGTAAAGACATCCGTTATTTGAAGAAAAAAAACATTAGTACAAGTACAAATGTAAGATACATTTAGTGCAACAATAATTGATTGTACAGTCGAGCCAGTGTCCATGACTGGTCTTACATATCATATCATCATTATTTATATAAAACAACAACATGCTGTAGTCAGCATCTCTATATAAATGCAATGTTTACTCATTCAACTACCTAGTATATTGGTCATTTTCTACATGACACTTCCACATGATTCAGTCAGTTACTGTATACAAGTACATTATTTACTTAGCAATAGGGCTGCACTGTCTTCTCATTTAATTATGTCATATATAACACATTTAAAGTGTAATACTTCATAGCATTTACATTTCATTTACAGTATATATATTTCTAACACTATTTAGTTAAACAATAATTTAATTCCTTTACAAGCTGAATACTTCCGATTTATCTATATATATCCGGTTCAATATATACATTGCAATAGTAATAGATGGTGGGACTTTATCTCACAAATTAGATCGGTTGAATATTCAATAGTGTCACATGCATCACAGTTTACAAGTAGAGCCAGTCACCTTGTTATGTAAAGCATGAGGAGAGATAAAGTCGCCTGTTTAAAACATAGTTGGTCGATGTAGATAGCCAAACAAAATAAATAGTATTTCAATTTCTGGAGTAGCTATTACTGGCCCAATAAGACTATTCATCCCCAACTGACACCAATGTAATGCATGAATTCCTTTAAATTTGAACCAAATTTTCAAGGAAAACATTAATTATAATGATTTTTCGATCACGTATTTACTATGATTGTATATGTATAGCTATAGGAAGGAAGCAGGTCATGTACAAGAAGGAAAATAGCACGTTTGCAGACATTTCAGGACAGCAGGTAAGTGTGTTGTACTTAATTCTAACAACTATTCTATTTAAATTAACCTTCAAAATAGATTATTTAAAACAGTTTAGAAATCATCAGTGGCATCCAAGGTTTAAACAATGATAATTTCATGTATAAAGTCTTCCGGGGCTTACCAAGAACAAAACAAGAAAACAAAGAAACATGTACATATACAATATATGACAAGATATAAAGATACAAGTTTAATCATTTTTGGCACAAATTATGCCTAAATTAGAATTCTCTTACAGAATATAATCCGGTTACAAGTTTACACCAACCTTTTATTTTTGCTTTAACGTTAGTGCTGAGGTCAACTTGTTACGGTTACTTTCGTTGTGCATTTGCAATAGCCATAATTGTAATACAATTAAAAGTTAGTTTTTACTATAGAGCTGTGTAAGGCGTTTTTACGCGTCAGATGCAGGTAAGATTTTCGACATAAGAAGTGCAATGTTTAAACAACCTACTGACATAAGAAGGTTTTCCAATTTTGTTTGCGGTACTCTTGAGAATAAAATTGAAATTCCTAAAAAATATTGAAATGCATCTTCAGTTAAACATATTTTTTGCTTCCGCTTTAGCGTTGGTGGTTTCTTTCGTTTGCACACAGCGATCATCATAACAAATTATATATATTAATTATAATAGAGGAAATATAACTGTCTTCAAAACAAATTAAAAAAAATTGTATATTGTGGCTAATATTCTGATATCTTTCACGAGTTGGACACTGTTAGATATTCTGTTTCAGCGTTCTTTTTAACGAAACCCTACACTGGAACGCTAAACGACATACCAAACTGACAGTACTTGATATGGGTCCATTACCACTAACATGTCTAGATAACCCTACACGACAAAATAGTCATTTCTTCAAAAAGGACCTGTTACAGTAACAAAAGAATTTTGCCCACAAAGCAATTTAACCATAACTGGGATCATGTTTGTAGCTCACCTAGACACGACACATGATATATTTTGTTTTTAAATTAAAAAGGTCCCCGGGGTCTGTTCTATGACCTATTTAGTGCCTCCTCCAAAGGTGTACGACAGGGTTTACTTTTATGTCCAAATAACTATCAAAACAAAATATTACGCTATCAAATAATATTATATTGCTGAAAGTAGGATCTGCTGCAAATTATGAACTCAAATATGTAAAAGCAAATTGCATAGTAAAAAAGTTCTGCAATCATGAACTCTAAAAATGGCGGTATTTTCATACACTTTTTTGCTATGTCAATATTTTACGGAAGTGACACATCAATTTCCGGTTATGGTTCACCAAAATTCTATTAATATTATTTGATGCATTATGTTGAGATACGATGGTGAAAATTTTAGAACATTTGAGAACCGGTAAGTTTGTCATATAAATGTCAAATTGTAGCAACGTCTATTTCTAAATATAATCCAATAATCTTATGACTATAGTCATGTTTAATAACTTAACATAACGTCGCACCAATTTATTATCACAACTGATAAAATTGTCATCATTAAAGTCTGTTGCTCATTATGATCTCAACTATAAGCTAGATGTTGCAAAATAAAAACAGTTTCACAAACATAAAGATTTAGTATGTTATGTTTATTTTTAGTTGTGTCGCATCTTTACAAAAGTGATAGACATATTTCTGGTTATTGTACACCAACATACTTTGGATATTATTTGGCACATTATGTTGACTGACGATAGTAGAAATTTAAATAAAATCGGTATTCGCTAATTATAAATATGTCATCTAAAGGTCAATTTGTTGTATGACCAATGTCAAAATAAATCTTCAATGACTATACATGTAGGTTAATAAAAGTATTTCATAATTGACCCAAAATAATTTCAATATACTATAACGGTAGATGATTGGTTAATTGTAGAGTATGATGCAACTGTTGAACTAAACTATGTTGTCAAAGGGGGCATACAGCAAAAGTTAGGCAGTTGGTTAGAACATTTGGTGTACCAGTATGATATATTGAAACTTTGTTATATATTCAAAACTTCAATAAGCTTCTGGAAATATCTGGACAGTGGGGCTGTTGATAATTTGGTCATGACTGACAATTGGTTCCAAGACAGATCAGTTTTTAATTTTGCCCAAAAAAAGGAGCAAGTTTTAGGAGCACATACCATCAGTAAAAGCTGAAAGGATGTCGGGTTTGCACATGTCATGTATTTCCAAAAACTGCTTTAGAGTCCATTCTGTCCATGCATGGCAACCTTAATCCGACAATGTTTTTAATTGTAGTTTTGGAGAATTGACATCTCTAGATATGTAATCTATGATCTCAAGAAGATCAGTTATGACCCAATAGCGTTATCAAGCTCCGTTTGAAAGGATGCTCTATCTACCATAGCAACTTCCGTATCTGGGTGCAAATAGTTTCCGATGATGTGTTCAGGACAAATGCGTGCGTCACACGGGCACCAAAGCCTGTGATTTACCATTAGAGAATGTCGCACTTGTTTCGGAATAGTATCACATGTGTCATTATACTGGAGACATACAGAACCTTTGTGGTGGAAAGAGGATGTGATATTCAAGAGGGGCACTGACGGAATAATGGGGATGGCATCAATAACATTTTCCTCCTCTTGCAAATCACGAATGGTTTGTTCTTTTCCCTGAGAATGGGACTCCACATATGTGCCTGAGTAAAGTTCTTGTATCCGCTATCCGTCCAGTTGTAAGTGACTGTTTTTGTGATGTTTAATCTCACTGTCGTCATTGAATAGAATACATTTTGTGTTTGTCATTGCAAGAATTGTTTCAACAAAGAAAAACTCCGTTGTAAAATTCAACCGTGAACACACGAACAAACTTCCAGCAGCATGGTCAATACTCACAGAGCACTGACGTAGTGGTGTTTAACGACAACAGAAACTGTTTCGTCATTCGATAATTGGTACCAAAACCAAATATATATTCTGTCGCTCGACGTTAGCGTTGCAAGGTTCCTCTTTTATTTCAGTTGAGGTTTAATAGCGCCGCTTTGAAATTATCTGTGGGGGAGGGGTTTGATGGCATTTTGTGTGCGACTGTCAATACCTAACATATCAATAATATATATAAAAAGCATCAAAGAGAATACAGTCAATAGCATATTTTATCGGTGAACGCTATGTCTGTATAATGCATCTGTGAAATCACGGACATTATTGACTTATGATAACATCATATCGTGTCCTAAAATACTAATCTGTCTTCATTGCATTTTTTCATGAAAATATTAGGGATTAGGGCCAATCTTAAGAGTATTATTTTAAAGACTCCATTTTTCATCTGTTTTTATCATAGGTTATTCCTGTTTCTGCAATAGACCAGAACAAACCTACAGCAGTTTCCAGTCAGTTTGCATTTGCCAATTTACCCTTGAGGGAGAAGTCAGCTTCGGATTATGACAGACTAGCAGCAACCTTATTAAACCAAATACGTTTACGAAGCATGCCAACACCACCTACAACCGTTCCGATAAGGGCTTCCACAAACCTGCCACCTGAGTATCTTCAAGCCACAATTGAAAAAGAGCAAAAACAAACTCCTGTCCGAAACATGGAAAAAGATCGTTCTAAAGCAGTTAATCAGACGGGTATGTCGTCACAATCAAAGGGTAAATTGTGTTAGTTAATGAAATAATTAACATAAGCATAAATATGCTAATATAGGCTAATATGTTTATCATATGTAAAATAATCCATCTGGGTAAAGAAGGAAGGGGATTCGATTAACACAGATGCATTGGCCACCAGTGGGGTCATCTTTTTGACCTCATTTTAACATCATCAAAGGGGCGGAAGGGTAACATGTTATATTATAGTAATATTAGGGCTTTGGTCAAGGAACTTGAATTTCGTACGTCTCGACATACGGCATTCAATTAAGATTTTGAATGATGAGGTGCCTGCAGTATAAGAACGCAAATGGGCAAAATGTCTCTATGATTTTTGACAGCTGATTTTACTGATTCGGCATATTGTGGCTTAGTGAGTTGTTTTCAGAGTTTTAGAGTCGAGACATCGATTATTTGCACTATTTGCTTGACAAAAACTCGAAAAATTAAATTGTCAACATCTGTTTGTGTTAAAACTAAACTTAGCCTTTATTATTTATTCCAAACTGATGAATCTTTTTCCGAATTCTAAAATATTGAATTGTGTGGAAATGTGTTTTCAGCTGAAGTTCGGCCAAAAAAAGAACATACTGTTGCAGTAGTACAGGTAATTATTTATAATGTTTACGATAGTTTCTGCTTTAAACATAAAAAGCACAAGCGAATGCTTATGAACAGCGATTTTAATCCATAATGTATATGCTTTTGGCTCAATTTTAATTCATTTGTGGGATCGCACAAGGTTTCACGGTGTGCGCACGATGTGTGCACGATGTGCGCGCCATGTGTGAACTATTAACTCGTCGAGGTGAAAAAATATAGGTGAAGGGGAGCTATAGACCAAATCAAATGCAACTAACACATACGTTCAGTTATGTTTTCATAGTGGTCACACGGTGTCATATATCAGCTCTCTGTGTCAGGCACGCGCCATAGACAAGGTAAAATACCGGTCACTCATCAAAATATATATACCTGTTCTGTAACCTGGAAGCCAAATCCATTCTTGACAGTCTAACGGTCACTGTGATACTGTCAAACACGCATTGTAAAATTAAACTTAATCTCAGTCATTGTAACGAAAAATGCATTTATACAACGTACCTTATTTAATACGAGTTTTCTTGATTAGTATTATTGATACTTTGTAACACGCATTGTGAAATAGAATATAATCTTAAATTATATAGTGAGAAATTTATAAATACACTTTACTTATTCCATACGAGCCTTCAGGAGTTTTTCCTTCCATAATATTGAACAACCATTTTGTACCAAATCGCACAATTGTGAGGAGAGAAGCGCACAATGGGACTGGTTGTAGGGGTATGTCTATGTGAACCCCCGCGCCCTTTGTATTTGATCTTATTGATATAATGCTGTGGTGCGTTTGCTTAAACAGTTACCAATAAGGCAAAATGCCTTTAAGTACGGCATTTTGGCATAGTTAGATTATGCTGTTGAAAGTCTAGTACTCAGCTCAGGAATACTAGTTTCTACGATGTACACTATGTGGTAATGTGATATTGGTGTGCAAAGCATAAGTTATATCACATTAAAATGGCAAGAAAACGACCAGTTTGCTTTTGAAATTATTCAAATTATCGTTTGTCTGTTTTTGAGAACGTTTTAAATTCTATTTTATAGGAGGTAAATTCGTCCTCATTGGTCTCAACTTTCTTACAACATTCGGAAGGTAATTATGATGATATCAATATCATACATTATATAATTTGATCAATGTAACCTCTACGAAAGAATAGCAGGGTACTGTGCCCTGTCCTGTGTTATAAACACGCAAGATTCTCTAACGTTTTGTTACTTGTAAGTGAAAAGGTATTGCTATTTAAACATAATCATAAAAAATTCCCTAGTATAGATAGGCTTGACTACCCTCACTTCATCACCTAAAACTTTATTTGTTAGTGGGAGACCAATAGCAATCACTGCCTCATGTACAACGACCAAATTAACTTAATACATAAAATTATAATACACAAACGTGATTATATAGTGCAGTAATTGCAGATCTGAGCTTTGTTATTAACTATGAAACATAAAACAGAGGGGAATGCATTATATATAGTAATAAATACATATTCAACACATATAATGTCTATGACTCAGAAATAAGAACGTTGCGTGCACGTCATACATGTCAGTGGATCGCCTACAACTTTCGACATTCAAACATTCCATTAAGGACAATAACAGTGTGTGATGGGGGCGGGGGGAGGAGTAAGAAATGGTAGAACTGTGGCTCATGAATTCGAATGTCGCGCTGCTCAACACACGGCATTCGACGTTAATTTTTTTCTCATTAAGTAACTTAGAGATGTTTTACGTAATTGAGAGGAGTGGTGGAGGAGGCACATAAGGGATATAGTTCAGGAATTAGAATATCGCGTGGCACGACATACGGCAGTCAGCGTTAACATTTTGACGGTTGAGTGGTTCGTAATACGACATTCGACATGCAGACCTTTCATAAAGAAAACAATAAAGATGGCGGGAAGGGGAGGAGGGGGTTGCGGGGTGGCAGATGGGATTTAGTTAGTTATATTACGGCTTTGGTTAAGGACATACGGCATTCAATTAAGATTTTGAATGTTGATGTGCTCGACATTCGACATTTAAACTTTTCGGGCAGGTGACCCTTTACCCTTTTACATCCGATCCGGGAATCGAACCCAAATCGCCTTGATGAAAGGCGAGCAAGTTATCCACTGTGTCACTCGTCCCCCTTGTTTTATTGCATATTGTAAAAAGTAGCAACTTTGATGGTCTGTTCAAATGAATGATGATATATGCCAGATCCAAGTTCGATATCTAAAATTATCAAAATAGAAATGTTTCTTTCTGTTAAAAACTGTTCGTCACATTTGGGTTGAAACTGAGACAAGTGCGTAATACTTCTTTCTATATTTGATCTCGTGTAGCGAGTTTTTGTAATTTGTAATATGTAACAAATTATGATCAATTTTAAAAGCATTGTAAAATGTGTTAAAAAAATATATATATGCCTGTTGTTTATAAGTTCTTTTGTAAAATGACCAATGACCGATTCGGTGGCCATTTAGTAAATGTGTATTTCTCGCGTTTCACTGAAGACCAAAACTACCATTTATGACACTAGATTGATCATTTAACTCGTCATTGTGTCGTCATTTTTAATTGTAGCAAGTTTATTTTTTGCTGTACAACTTCATTCTATCAATATCATGAAGATGCAATGCAGTGGAAATTTTATATTATTGGTATTTTTTTCAAATTTAGTGAAACTGAAGTAATTTTGATTTTTGACCACGAAAAAGGTAAATATAACACAAATAATAATGGGACAAAAAATAATAAAAATACAGACCCCACATTTTTGCGACTGTTTAAGAGGGAGAAACCTGTTTTGCGATACATTAAATACAATAATAGTTTAATAGCAGTATTTTTTATATCATGCGTTAAATCTGCAAAAATAATGATGCAAAATTAGTATTCTGTTCATTTAAAAAAATTAGGGCAAGGGGTAGCTGGAGTCACTTTTCTGACTTAAAAGAATAAGTTTAGGAAATCTTATTTCAATAATGTAAAAGAAATACTACTTTTAATTTTAATTCTGCAAACATTCATACATATCTGATACAATGTAGCACCATTGGGAAAAATATATAGATGTGTTCTGAAAATGGTCAAAACCAAAAATAAAATCACCTAAAATCATACATATATATACTGAATTGGTGAATTTGACCGATCATGTAATTCTTTTTGCGTTTCCTACTATGCCATTAACTCTTTTTTACAAAAAGAATGTTGCTGGGAGAGGGGACGAGAAGGCATATAGTTGCTAGTGTTTCCGTCACTTTGTGCCTTCAAATTATATGCCAATGCCACCACACTTTGTTAGCTGAATATAAAAGCTCAAAGTCATTTTAGGGATATATTCAAAACAATAAAGCAGTATACCTTTCAAAAATACGTGCCCATAAGGTCTACTTTATTTTAATGTCAAACGTCAAATGCATTGTCAGGGTCAAACTATTTAAAACACTAAAGAGAACTTAATCAAATGTATTAATGTATATGAACATCGGCAAGACAGTCAATCGAAAACCACGTCAAGTTCCATATATTCAAGGTCAATGTTTTATTGAAGCGAAATGTCAAATTTATCCTCCGTGCCATCAAATCATACTGCATAACGTATATCAAAAAAAGTTTATGGCTTAACAAGGGTGACGATTGGGTGTTTCGTGAAGCATAATTTACGGGTCTGTACGACTAAGGTCGTGGTCGTATTGAATACTAAGGTCAAATTTATTATCATAACTACTGACTTGTTTAAGATAGCTCAATGCAATATCAGGGATGTATGTGAGATGGACATGCTGTGAGTCAAATACTTACTTCAGATGATATTGAGATAACACATTGTATACTTTGTTTAAAAAGTCTTCGGAGCATCATCCATCAATTTTACGGGCATCGTTTACTAATTATATCCTATGTGACGTCTTTTTTGGTGTTCATAAGTGTTATACCAATGTGGACAAAATCGTAAGAAGTTTGATGTCAAATATGACTAACTTAATTATAATTGGAATGAATTGTTTGTCAAATTTGAATTTTCAATGGTAAATTTCGGTTGTTATATCAAGTGCTGAAAGCATCCATTTTATGATCCCCGAAACCAAATGTGATGGTGAGATGGGGAGCGGGGACATATAGTTGCTAGTTTTCCATCTTTAAAATATCTATCTAGTCCATCACACTCTGTTTACTGAAAATACAAGCTCAATGACATTTTAGAGATATATGAAACATAGCAAAGCAATGTTTCGTATACCCCTCAAGAATACATGCACGTATGGTCTACTTCATATTAAGGTAAAACGTCAAATTTAATGTCAGAGGCAAACTCTAGACTTAATGAAAATAACTTAATGTAATTAAGTGATGTATGTTAAGTGACAAGGCAGTATATCGAAAACAACATCAAGTTCCAAACATTTACGTTCAAGGTCTGTTTGAGGCCAAATGTCAAATGTATCCTCTATGCTATCAAATATGACTGCTGAATGTAGATCAATAACATTTAAGGACGTAATTAGTGACAACAAGTAGGATTGTCGCAAACCATTATGCACGGGTATGTACGCCTAAGGTCGTGATCATTATAAATACTAAAGTCGGAATCAAACATTGAAACAGAAAGCATCAATCAAAAACTAGTAGATTCGATTCACACGCGATCATCTGCTTCAGTTCACGTTTGTGACCATTCAAGGCGTCTTTTTTAGTATTGAGGTTGATAACAATAATGTCCTTGAGAGCACCAAGGTCGGACTGAGCAATAAAGAAAGTCTACCGTCTGATGGTACGATACTGATATCGCACAACGGAAAAACCGTCAACAACCAATGGCAGCCAGACATGGCAAACGACGACAATATACATATCGTTGTAAAAGGTAAAGGAGGGATGATGTAGGGTGACCCTCCTCGTAAAGGACACAACGCAGATGACGAAATGGTAACGAAAAACAACGATAGGACAACAAATACAGACACTGGCGGTATAAGATCTGCTACAGACGAATCTGTCAACAAAACTCGTATGCTATTATTAATTTTGTAACAATTTACATCTTTTTCTCATATCGTTAATAGACTCATATTTAGATATGATAGACCATAGTGACAAGGCAGTAAGGTGCAATAATATTTTTCGATCAACAAAAAGCATTCGATAGATCATAATTGGTTTGGGTTGTAAAATGTCTAAAATAGTTCAACTGTTATCTAAAATTCTGTAGCTGGGTAAACATGATGTTGATAAATGCTAAACTACAGTATTTATTCAAACTAATTGATTTATACCAAAGTACTTTGATGAAACGATGTCAGTACGATAAGAATGCCTGATATCTCCGTTACTTTGTATCATTTTGTCATTTTGGTAGACAATCTAGCATGCTCAATAACAGCAAGTCTAGTGTTAAACATTATTTTTCTCAACGGTAGGGTAAGACAGAAAAATCTCAACCAAAGGGGTTAGGTCCTCAAATGCATTGCTGGGGTACAGATTTTTAGAAGTTTTACCCCGGGGGTTGAACAGTTTCGGTCTTGCTCCTAAAGTGAGGAATGATTATGCTATTCCAACATCAAATGCAAGTGGTAGTTACATGAAAATCAAATGGTGATTTCATAATTTCCAGCAATTCGGAGTTATATTCCGTGATCAGCTTTTGTATACATTTTTGTCGTGACGTCAATAATAATAATAATAATAATATACAGCATTTATATAGCGCCCTATATAATTTGTAAAATTACTCTAAGGCGCTTTACAACATATGGATAATAGTAATGGTTATAATTGTGAAAACAAACAACAAAGGCTTGCAATCACTTTCATACATTTAACAAGCAATGTGCACATAATTGAACAAATAAAAGGGTGGTATTTACATGACGTCTTTGCAAAGATTCTAAAATGCAGACGTGAAGAGGTGAGTTTTTATGTCCCTCTTGAACTTGGCCAGGGTATTCGACTTCCTAATAGCAGATGGTAAGCTATTCCACAACGTAGCCGAAACCCTCCCAAAGCATCTGTTTCCGTAGGTCACAGTACGAGATTTTGGGACACACAACAAAGATTCTGACTCCGACCGCAGTGATCTTGACGGCTGATACAGGGTAACAAGTTCCTGTAGGTACTGAGGAGCTGTTCCATTCAGTGCCTTGTATGTGTATACCAGAATTTTGTACTGCGACCTGTATCGTACAGGTAACCAGTGCAACGAATAAAGCGCAGGTGTGATGTGCTCTCTCTTTCGAGTACGAGTAACTAGCCGTGCTGCAGTGTTCTGAACCCTCTGCAGACGACTAGTTAGTTTGTCAGATATACCACAGAGCAGGGCGTTACCATAATCCAACCGAGAGGTAACAAGTGAATGCACCAAAATCTTGCATGCATCTGCAGTTAGAAACTGCCGAATACAGCCGATGTTCCTGATCTGGTAGTAACAGGATTTGGAAATCGCGTTCACTTGTTTCTCCATGTTCAGAGAACTGTCAAAGTATACCCCTAGGTTTTTAACAGCTGGAACAGTCTCAATAGTTCTGGCACCAACCTTGAGCTGGAGAGCCACTGTTTGCTGACACTCTGGGAAAAAAGACGATTAGTTCCGTCTTTTCCTGATTAAGTTTAAGCATGTTGGCGTTCATCCAGATACCGACATCTGTCAGACAAGCTTCCAGACTTTCTGAGACTGCATTGTTGACGAGACGTCATGTAACTGTCATGAAAGGGGAATCCCCTCATCTTCACCCTAGGGTAAGAACAAAGATATTTTACGCTGATCGGAAGTGTGGATTAATAGAACCACTCACCATCTTGGTGTTGCGATTCCCCTATCTCTGCCTGAAGGGAGTGAATGATTCTTTTTCTTTTACTCTGTTCTATCATTATGTAGTTTAATGTTAACGTTAAAGGCTAAAATCAGGGTTAACATGACGTTAATGGATTGTTGACGTGACGTCATTGTATCGTTGACGTGACGTTATACCATTGTTATGAATAGAAGAAATCCCCCCGTCTCAACCCTAGGGTGAGACAAGGATATCTCACACCGGTATGAGTGTGGATAAACCTGTCCATGGTAAGAGAAATCTCTGTCTAATAGGGTAGATAAAGGGTCCAACTACGAAACCAATTGTAAATTTCTTTGAAGATCTGTCAAAACATGAAAAAAATAGCTGGAGCTAGAGTTGACAATAATAACAGATTGTTTATACATCGGGCCGGCAAATGAAAAGCACTTCATTTAATCTCACATTAAATGATGATACAATATGGAGGAAAAGATGGGGGAATGAATATGATAAGTCTTGAAACATATTACACATTCCAAAATTTAAAAAAAATAATTCTAACCTGTCTTTGTGTTTTTATTCACAACAAAAAAAATATAAATAATGTTCGAAAGTAAATTGTTATAATGCACAGTTATCAATTATCATGAAATTTATTTATTTGATCGATCATTGCTCTTTTGAAAGACACCGTCACCGTTGTATGTTATTGCGGAGGAAGCCGTCAATTAATCCGTTAATGTTATCTTTGACCCCGCTCCCCCATAACATTTTTTGAATGTATTTTGATGTAGAGAGATTAACAAATCATTTTAAATAATCAACAATTTAAGTTAACAAGTTAAGAAGGGCGGTCAATAAAAGCAAACATTACCAGCTAATGACATGACCAACAATCCGACTGAAGGCAATGTGATAACAAGTACTGGTGACGTCAATCAATCAGGTATATATCTGTATTATTAGTTATTTGCAAATACATGTTATTGTGTTCTGAATGGTTTTTTCATTCGACATAAAATGCTACAGCACTTTTTTTATGGTTATATATTTAATACAAATATAGACTGGAGTTCAACAATTGAGTTTATAAAGACGGTTTATATTTCAGAACAAAAACAACAGATTCCAGCAAATGTGACCGTTGTAACCCCGGAGGATGATAATGGGAAACCAAACACCGGTAATACAAGATCTACTGGAGAGGAATCTATCAACAAATCCGGTATGTAATCAATATAATATAATTGCTTTAAAAGCATGTTTCTAACCCGTTTCTTGTGTTTTTGATTCACAAAAAATACATCATTCATTTTCAACAGTAACCTGTTATAATGCACTGGTAGCAGTGTACAGTAGCGTACGGTGGCCATGAATGATTATTTGTATAATGGCTAACCCTGTTATATCACATGTATTAAAATTAAAACAACAATCAGCACTAAAATTGGGATATTCAAGAAAAGAAATGAATTTGGTTTGAGACTACATTTTTGGCAATTGACAAATCTGTGTCTGCACAACAAAAGCCAGCTTTTCATGTAATCTAATTTTTGTACTCAGCACATGTGTGAATATTTTGAAAAATCCAACGGAATGACCTACGCTAAATTGTGAGTTTTTCTGTTACCGAGTAGGTGACATTGAATCTAAGACGGGTTTTAAGAAAAAAACAAATATCTGCGGGGTTAAAATTTTGGGTTAAAAATAATGTATTTTTTTGCTTTTTTTTGTGTTTCTTTTATGTGGGGGTTAAGTTTTCACAAGTCTCAAATCTTGAAAAAACACTTTCTGAAAAAAATTCCTTCGTTTCAAAAAATGTATTCGAAACGTAGTTAATAAATATATATATGTAGGTGTGTTGTGCAGGATGAATCCACTATCTATCTTTATCTGAGACATGCCCTTTATTTTTAGGACTACTCTACTCTTCTTCCACAGTGGTTATGCTTTTTTTTTCTAATGTGGTAACCATGGTTTTCACAAGTCTCAAATCTTGGGAAAACACTTTCTGAAAAAAATCTTTCTTTTAAAAAACTGTACCCTCTCTGGTGTATATTTACAGATGATATACCACATAAACAGGAGTTTGATATTGACGTCAATTAATTATATATAATACGGAATATATTTCAGAAAAAAAACCGCAACAGATTCCAGAATCTATTGCAGAGGGAGCCGTCAATAAACCCAGTAGGCTATCATAAGTTGATTTCCTCCCAGAAAATGAATTCATATTTTGAACGCATTTTGATGTTAATAAATTAACAAGTCATTTTCAATGATCAACAATATGTTTTTCACATTGATGAATTACATTTTTGAAGCACATTGCACATGCTTATTCATGATTTTCCAGTTTAAATGAGATGTCAACAATGACAGTTTTTTAAACGCTAAATATTTCAGAACAAGACCAATCAGTACCAGCTTATGAAATGACCAACAATCAGACTGAAGGCAATGTGATAACAAGTACTGGTGATACAGGATATACTGTAGAGGAATCCGTCAATCAATCAGGTATAAATCGGTAATATTAGTTATTTGCAAATACATGTTATTGTGTTCTGAATGGATTTTTTCATTCGGCAGAAAATGCAACAGCACTTTTTTATGGCAATATATTTAATACAGATATAGACTGGAGTTCAACAATTAAGTTAATAAAGACGGTTTATATTTCAGGACAAAAACAACAGATTCCAGCAATTTTGACCGTTGTAACTCCGGAGGATGATAATGGGAAACAAAACAGCGGTAATACAAGATCTACTGGAGAGGAATCTATCAACAAATCCGGTATGTAATCATAATAATATAATTGTTTTAAAAGCATGTTTCTAACCCGTTTCTTGTGTTTTTGATTCACAAAAAATACATCATTCATTTTCAACAGTAACCTGTTATAATGCACTGGTAGCAGTGTACAGTAGCGTACGGTGGCCATGAATGATTATTTGTATTATGGCTAACCCTGTTATATCACATGTATTAAAATTAAAACAACAATCAGCACTCAAATTGGGATATTCAAGAAAAGAAATAAATTTGGTTTGAGACTATATGTTTGGCAATTTACAAATCTGTGTCTGCACAACAAAAGCTAGCTTTTCATGTTGTCTAATTTTTGTACTCAGCACATGTGTGGATATTGTCAAAAATCCAACGGAATGACCTATGCTAATTTGTGAGTTTTTCTGTTACCGAGTAGGTGACATTGAATCTAAGACGGGTTTTAAGAAAAACAAATATCTGCGGGGGTAAAAATTTGGGTTAAAAATAATGTATTTTTTTGTTTTCTTTTGTGTGTCTTTCTAATGTGGTAACCATGGTTTTCACAAGTCTCAAATCTTGGGAAAACACTTTCTGAAAAGAATTCCTTCTTTTTAAAAAAATGTATTCGAAAGGTAGTTAATACGGAATATATTTCAGAAAAAACGCAACAGATTCCAGAATCTATTGCAGAGGGAGCCATCAATAAACCCAGTAGGCTATCATAAGTTGATTTCCTCCCAAAAAATGAATACATATTTTGAATGCATTTTGATGTTAATAAATTAACAAGTCATTTTCAATGATCAACAATATGTTTTTCACATTGATGAATTACATTTTTGATGTACATTGCACATGTTCATTCATGATTTCCCAGTTTAGAAGAGAGGTCAACACTGACGTCTTTTAAAACACTTAATATTTCAGACCAAGACACATCATTACCAGCTTATGACATGACCAACAATCCGACTGAAGGCAATGTGATAACAAGTACTGGTGATACAGGATATACTGTATAGGAATCCGTCAATCAGTCAGGTATACACCTGTAATATTAGTTATTTGCAAATACATGTTATTGTGATCTGAATGGATTTTTCTTTCGGCAGAAAATGCTACAGCACTTTATGGTTAAATATTCAATACTGGAGTTCATCAATTGAGTTAATTAAGACGGTTTTTATCTCAGAACAAAAACAACAGATTCCAGCCAATGTGACAACTGTAACCCCGGAGGATGATAATGGGAAACCAAACACCAGTAATACAAGATCTACTGGAGAGGAATCCATCAACGGATCCGGTATGTAATTATTACAATATAGTTGTTGAACGGGTATTTCTTACCTGCTTGTGTTTTGATTCACGACAAAATACATCATTCATTTTCAATAGTAACTGATATATGAATTTGTTAGACCATTGTTCTTGTGAGAGAGACTCTCTCTAGTATATATTTACAGATGGTTTACCTCATGAAAAGGAGTTAAATAATGACGTCAATGAATACTGTTCATGTTTCAGAACAATCGCAACAGACTCCAGGATCTCGTGCACAGGTAGCCGTCAATAAATTCGGTATGCTATCATTAGTCGATTTCTCCCCAAAAAATATTATATATTTTGGATGCTTTTTGATGTAGAAAATATACAACACTAATTTAAAAAAGTAATTATTGTTATTTACAGTGATAAATTACATTTGTGATGCACTAGATTGCGTTTGTGAGACATTCGTGCATTGCTCACGTTGATTTGTGATTTTCCTGTTTCAGCAATGACGTCTTTTAAAACACTTAATATTTCAGAACAAGACCAATCATTACCAGCTAATGACATGACCAACAATCCGACTGAAGGCAATGTAATAACAAGTACAGGTGATACAGGAGATACTGCAGAGGAATCCGTCAATCAATCAGGTTTGTTACGACTTTGAGATTATTTATAATCTGTTTAGATATTCGATGCAAGGGGATAATACGATATTCATTTTCATTAGTACCTTTTTTCCAAACGGGCACAAATACCTAATGTCAAGTTTTTCACGCTAGACTATTTGCTGAAAGTGTTTCTAAACAACAATTCGCCACTTATACAATTACACATTGTAATTTGTTAAACTAACTACAGTTTTATTTGACAAAAAAACAATGTATCACAGCTTTGCCAAAATTTGCAATCAAGTGGTCAACTTTCTAGAGCTTACAGTTGTTTTTTCGTAAAAAATAAAGTGATATTGATTCCACATATCTTTATTTTAACTACAGTGTAGTGTAGTACGCTGACGTCTAAATGCAAAAGCAGTTACTAGAAATATGAATTGAAAAACACACATATTTTATTAATTTTTGTTATGCATAAAGTAAAACGAAGTTAAGTGTTACATGACTCTATAATAAGCGGTTCTTATTGTTTTTACTCAAACTGATGTTTGCTACCCTTCGACTGTTCGACTGGTCTCGTGTGATACAATCGAACACATATAATTTTCAAATATTCTGATGACTTTGAACGTAGGATGATCGTCTGCCGCCACATTCGCTAGGAATAAATAATGAAAATATTTCAAGACATTAACGACGAAGCGTTGTTGCAGTTATGTGAGTTAAGTACTGATGCTAAATGTTTGTGTCGTACTCTTAGTGATTTATTGGTCTTGCCTTATCAGTAACCAATCAAAGTAATTTCCCTCGGAGTTGGGACCCACAAGACGAACTTTTCAATCAGCGTTCTCGAAATATAGTTAATATGATTGGTCTCAACTCATCGGGAAATAGTTTTGACTGTTGACTGATAAGGCAGGAAACAACTGCATACTGTTTTCAGCATCATGTGGTCATTTAACCACAGTCAATATATTTTAAAACATGCAGAATAAAGTGAAAGCGAATGGTTAATACAAAGGCCTACATAACGTAAAAAACATTATTTGTCGATGCAGAAAGACCTACAAAATAAGCAGTTTACTGCACTTTATTAGCGTTTTGGCCGTAAAGGCAAAGTTTGAATATAATTATACTAAAATGAAGACGTTTCAACGCATAAGTTAATTGCCTATTTGCATATGTTAAGGTGTAGGAAGAAGTGTAGATATAACATTCGAAATTTGTATTTGCAGATGAAGACGGGCAGAACACCCCATCAAGTTTACATCAGGTAAGTGTTTCTGTTACTTATGAAATATTTCAATAAAACTTCAATAGATCATAAATCATTACTAATAATTAGAAATACGATAAAATGCAGCACTCATCTGAAAACTTTGTAGATGCAGGAAGCCAACCATTTACAAGTGTGTTTTAAATGAAAAAAAAGAGCGTTGTTCATTAGTTTTCGTAATGTAGAGTAGTGTAGAATTCAAAGAATCTAGCTATTCCTAAAATTGTTCAAGACAAGTATTAGGAGGTCATGTTTATATAGTTAAACAAACGTCGCATATACTGAAAAAAAAGTTTGTGTTGTACATATTTTAAAACATTCAAATAAGTTTACATTATCATTTCTTATATTTACCCAAGTACAATAAAAGAGTAGGATGTTTTTGGTACTGTATATTTGGCGCGTTTGGTCGTTTGCAGGTATTGATCACCATTAACACTTAAAGTATTATGCTATATATAAATATTAGATATATGTTCACCCATCATATTTTTTTTTAAAGATTGATGAAATACAATCGGAACTAAATCGCGCATTAATATAACACGGATGTCTCTTTGACAAATATTTAATTGACTCCATTGACTTTTAAAACACTTAACAGTTACTGTACATTATACAGAATTCAGGACAAAGAACGATAATCATAATTACATCTGAATTATACAGCTAAATATGAATTTAGAAAATTTGCATTTATAAAACAAATGACGAAAATATATTAAATGTTATATCTTCACATGAGAAAATAGAATAAAATTATATTGTCCCAACAGAACGGTACTTTCTATTCACAGCAAAAGTATTCAGTTTTCTGATCAGATGAAGCGGGAGCTGAATAATTCCAACAAACAGTATGATATTTACATAACTACACAATTGATTTCATATTAGTTGGAAATCTAACAAGAATATGGCATCAAACTTGCGTTGGGTTACTCATTCAGCAAGGCACTCTACGTTGTTGTCAAGCGTGACGTCATTATAACTTGCTGTCAAATAATATAATACTATTTCCCGCGCTTTTCGATGCAGCAATATTTGCCACGTGATGATTTAAAAAAAACGTAACGATATTTTCACTTGTGCTTCGCACTCATAAAAATATATCGAGATTCTGTCATACTCGTGAAATAGATATGGTGGTAGTCAACGGTCAACCATTAAATATCCTCTATATATTTATGACATGATATATTTTTATTTTCTATTTTTAAACAGTACTCAGAACAATGGCGAATACCTTTCGGCATTAAGTCTAATGATACATCTAAAGAATAGTTCATGAATAAGACTGTTGGCAATTTAAATCAGAATATCAAATAGCGTTATACATTGTGGTAATGTTATATTGTTTTGCGAAAAGCAATTACTAGAACCGCATAAGATTGGGGGGAGACAAAATTTCGAAGCGCCATTGTGCAATAAACCCATACTAAGAATACATCTAGAGACATGAGATTGCTTCTATTTAAATCAGTTATTTATATGCTGACGTATTTTATTCTATTTGACAGGTGACACAGTCTTCGCCGTTTTTGTCTACTTTTTCACAGCTTTCCGAAGGTAATTACAACATATTTAATTTATATTTATACATAAACATTGTGTCATGTTTCTTTTTTTTATTTTTAGTATAAAGCTGTTGAACATGCAGTATATAAAAGGGTTGGGGTTCCGGTGTAAAAGACGAAATGGCTTTCATTTTCTTATCTACTTTCATAGGAAACAACATTCGGTCAATCAGATTTAATGTATAACTGAAGGGTTTGGTATCCATGGTGGACGAATAGGACTTATATTCAAAATAATAGTTATTAAGTACGAATGAAAGACAATTTGAACGTAATTTGAAGCATCCAATGGCGATATTACGGTAAAAAATGATGGGTGTGACTCTCTAAGGCGTAAAGGAACGGATCTCAACACGGGTATTCGAGATAATAAATGCAGAAACTAAGTATAGTTGAACGAGTTTTTCCTATGAAGCATTTCTTGGCCAAGAGAGTTTTATTTCGTATAAAACTGAAACATGGTACATGTAACTCAGTGTCCGAACTTTGAAAATGATGATTATTATTACGGTAAAGGGTACCATCAAGTGAAACGATAGTATCATTGTCACCATTGTGAACTGTGCGTTTAAGTCATTTTCAAAAGAAGTGTTCCATAAAAAACAAATGTTGCCATGCACTTTACCGATTACAAAATAGAACTAAATGATAAATATAAATTCAGCAGGAGTTGAACTCGGGGCATTTAAATTACAAAACCAACACTTTATCAACTTTGCCATCTTGGAAATTTTACTGTAAATGATAAAAAAAAAAGTGTTCAATGTACAGATGTATGGGTCTCAAGGCCCATGAAATACTTGAAAGGGAAAGTTACTATATGTCAGAAAATAAATCTTTTTTTTGAGTTGCTTCATCTTTCATACAAAACAAAACTTTGAGTGGAACTCTTCCTCGCGATTATAACTGATGCAGTAGGACCATTTACACTAAGTACAAAATGATATCTTTCTCTGTGAGTGGACAGGTGCTAAATAGAGGAAATTAAGATTTGGAGACATTTTCAAATTCTATCAGAATATTTTAACACGTATCAGTGACATAGTGCTGTTATTTTTTAGCTAGAATTAAATATATATACTTCGTGTCCTCTGATTGGCCGAGACATTTCTTAATTTCTTTCCGACTTCTTCCGTGCTAATTTAGATAGAGTAGGGTCACTACTCTAAATAACCACTGAACACATTTTAACCGCATTTTTATGCATTTTTCCTATGTGACGGGGAACAGATTTGCCTAAGGATGAGATCTGGGGTATTGTATAGGCCTAAACAGGACAAAAAAGATTTTTTTCATTAAAAAAGGGGGGCAATAGGGGCGTACTGCAACATATTTCGCAATATTTGTTTTTTCAAATATTCAACTGTCTTTTTACGAAGAACGGGAACGATATTTTACCAGAAACGTGCTAGCATTTAGCAATACAAACTGTTGAAAAAAATAACTATAATCTGTATTCAAGATCACCAGCATGAGCTTAGTTATTTTCAAGGTTACAGTGGTCAAATTTGTTTTAACACTTTACCAGCCTCCAAACTTCCAATGTGTTTACTAGAGCCTTTAAAGAATATGATGTTGACATATAGTCTAGGTCATTATGGTCAGATATGTAAATACATTTTTCTTCATAAGAACCAAAGAGTCTAGAACCACAATCGGTGGTCTGTTGTTTAATTGTATGGAGTGGAACAATGTTAGAGAAAAGAAATAACGATGACATGTATTCAAAGGGTCACATTCGTTTTAACACTCTGAAGAAGCAAGTGATTGGAGTCATGATATCTTGACTGAAACTTGTTTGAAAGCGTTACGAGGTTCATGAAAAAAATAACCTTGACACATTTGTAAATCATGAGGATCTTATTTCTTAAAATCCTCAAATGGTCAAATTTATAACAAAAAATAAGGAAATTTGGTTTCTAGCTTGTTTGCACAAAAGACATGCCACTAAAATCAGGTATGCGTCTTAAATTACCTTTGACCACTTGTTACTATTTCATCTATTCATAGTTGTGACAACTTACGTCATATTCTGGTTAAACTCAAAACATTTATCAAAATTGATATAAATGATCATTTGATCGCGCTTAAGGCATTTAATCTGTGCTCATTTCAGTGTAGAAAAGTTGCTTTTCCTCCAAATGTGAAATTGTGGAAGTAGTTTGGTTATCAAGTACAGAGAACGATGTAAAATTATGACATTTTTTTAAACGGTTTGTTGAAATGGTGTTGATTATTTTGTTTGAAAAGTGACAATTGAAAACAGAATCTTTATGAACAGACACCGCATTAAATAACACAAATGACGAAAAATATTACCTGTACATGTACTCCTTGTGTGTTAATTTGAGGAAGGATTGTGAGCCCACAACAAATTTAATTCACGTTTAAAAAAATAATCCAATGAACATAACAAATATAAACAAATGAGCTATATTTTTCGTCTTTCTATTATTTGTTTCAGATCATCAAGCCAGACTGATTGATGAATTAGATTTAAGACGCTACTTTCCAGATCCGCTGACTTACGCAAGTGTGATGGCTATATCCGACTGTGAAAAAGACGAGGCAGATACACTAGCAGATATCCCAAGGTTAATTCTACATAAATTAATCATGCTTGATTTTACTAGTAGAGAAAACGATTTAAGCATATGCTTAAACAATATGAAGAGATTAAGAGACGATCCGTCAGTTAAGTGTAAAGAAAATAACTCTTCCATACCAAATGAGGATTTTCTTTCAATGTTAGACAATTATGAAGACATCCAAGAAAAATCAATATCAAATTTAGATCGGCGTAGCCCGGTAGATATTTTCTTATCGATCTTTATTTGCTTACATCCTACATTGAAACAAAAAGTATGTTTAAAAATGTTTGCATGTCATCTGGCGATACCAATATTTTTTCCAGTCAAAAAGCACAAACACCAGGAAACCATTTTAATGTTTTCGATGTGGCCTCTTCGGTCAATAACGGTTCACGATGGAAAAACAGATACAAGCATAGTAAACTGTAAACAAAATATTGTGTCATTTATAAGATTAGGACGTCCACAAATATCGAAATCAAAACTTGCAAATGAACTTTTGTATGACACAGCTCACAATGCATTCTTCAATTACGATTGCATATTGGGTTCGAGTGAGAAACAAGCAAGTGTCGGACTTGTTGAGGCTTCCTGGTTTTTACCTTCTCCAAAGCAACCTAGGAATTTGCAACGAGTTACAGTATTTCTAAATCTAAGAGGCGATGCGTTAAACAATGCAGAGCAAACAGAATATTTGAAAAGTGTATCGCATGTCATGATAATAGTCACTGACAAAGAGACAATGAAAAACAAAAAAGATTTGGATTACTTTAAACGTGCTCATTTCAATGTGTTGTTTCTTCTTACAGGAGAAGTGTCAAAATATTTTATAAGGAAGTATAAACAATATTACATGGACTCAAGTCCAGATGGTTTTAACGCCGAGTTTATTTCAGGATCCGAACAAGGTAAAAACATCGGTTTATCAGAAGTTAAAGAAGCTATTGTAAATAAAATTGGACCATTGCTTAATGGCATGAGTTCTGCTAAAACTATACAGGAAATGTGTGAGCAAGCGAGAACGATGGGTATAGCTGTAGATGAGGATATGCCCAAATACAAGAACGGGAGAAAAGCAGCAAATAACATTTTTAACCAGGTAAAAGATTGTCCTCTTCCAGAAATCAAGGTGAAATATACACCATTACAAAAAGAAAATTGGCAAATATATACTGATGTTATGAAATCATATCGCAAGCCAAGTTCTGATTTTCAAGAAAAAGCAAAGTTGGAGCAGAAAATGATATTACAACAAACAAAACAATGGGATAGTTTCAAGACTGGAAAACCATTTATTACAGACTTCATATCAATACTTTTAACACTGGATGGTGACAGTTTGGTTTCTTTTTTAGACTCGTTAAAATTTGAGTTAGATGAAAAATCTAGAAGGGAAATGCCAAACTATCGCGAACGTTATGCAGCCGCATGGAATGCATGTCAATCCAAAGCAGAAGCTGATAAAGTTCGAGCCCAACAGGAAGTCAGTAAAGCTGAACAGCATCTCAGCGAAGCGTCGTTTGGTATCGAACATATTTTCCGTGAATTGGGTCAAATTTACGAGGCGAGCCTGATGGCAAATGACCAGGAGTTGTGTACGAACTTAGCCAAAGCAGTAGCAAGGTCAATTAAACTAGGCTACCCGTTTGAGTTGATGGATGGTGATGTAGCAAATGTTCCACTGAAATGGGTAGAACGAGTCTTTGCAGAACTTCAACATATGCTAGGTGACAAAAGGTTACTCACATTGTCTATTCTTGGACTTCAAAGTTCAGGTAAATCAACATTACTTAACGCGATGTTCGGTCTGACATTTTCAGTAAGTGCAGGTCGATGTACCCGTGGTATTTATGTACAACTTTTTCCTGTACGAAAACAAAAGTTTAAATTCGACTATGTGCTTGTAGTCGACACAGAAGGATTACGGGCACCAGAACTGGGTGATCAGAAATATCAGCATGATAACGAACTAGCAACCTTAGTTTTAGGAATGGCAGACATAACCATTGTTAATATAAAGGGCGAAAATACCAGCGAAGTAAAAGACATTTTACAGATTTGCGTCCATGCATTCCTTCGATTAAAAATGGCAAACCAAAGTCTACAATTGCGCCAGTCATGCATTTTCATACATCAAAATGTTTCTGATGTTGGAGCTAAAGATTCTATGATACATGCAAGAAAAAAACTTGCCGAAACATTAGATAGAATGACACTGGAGGCGGCAGAGGAAGAAAACATCAGTGACATAAAATGTTTCAAAGACGTAATCAAATTTGATAGCAATCACCATGTATGGTACTTTTCAGATTTGTGGAAAGGGGATCCACCGATGGCCCCTGCTAATCCTGGATACAGTAGGAATGTCCGGCAAGTAAAATCTTTTATATTTGAAACACTGACTCAAAACAAGGATTCTTATCTGACAATTTCCGATAGTTTTGTTCACATAAAAGACTTATGGAACGGTATATTAGCAAATGATTTTGTTTTCAGTTTTAGAAATAGTTTAGAAATAAGAGCATACAATGCACTGGAAATCATTTACCAGGATTTAATCTGGAAATTAGAGAAATATGCAAAACATCTTACAAACAGTGCCGAAATCGAAATGAAACAGTGTACTGATGATTGTGAAACGGACATAGTCAAAGGTCGTGGAATAGATCAATATACAGGCCATATACACAATAAATATCCCGATGATTTCCAAAAAAAACAATCGGAACTGAAGGGAAATTTGAAGAATCGTTTTGAAAAGGGTGACAAAAAAGATGAAATTGCAAAATGGAAACACAGCAAACTTTTGGCATGGGACTTGTTTGCTGAAGATTGCCTGGGTAAGCTCAAAAGACAGCTAACGGATATTGAATCACACTGTAGAGTTGATTACGAAATGAATACCTCTCTTACAACCTTACAAAACGAAATTTACGACCAGGCATCAACCCTAGCTGAACATATGAAAGGTAAGCGACCTTCTCCCCTAGATATGGAGGCAGGTTTAAATGAAATGTGGGATAAATGGATGAGGAAAATCTATGTTCAAGAAGAACACTCTATTGAAGTCAAAGTGGTATTGAAATCAATTATATTTGCAACGTTCAACAAGCATCGGGATGTTGTCGTAACCGAGATGAACAAACATCCTATTGGTCGCCATCCATCATTCACAACCTTAGAAAACAGCCTGAACCACTTTGGGTTTGATGACAATTACATCAGCGTAAAAACAACAATTTTAAAACGCATAAAGAACGTTTTGCGATCCGGTGCAAAATCTAAGATATATTATGAAGCTATCGACTTCACCAATATAATACTCAAAGACATAGATGTGATATTCAGAGATCATAAAAAAAGGGAGTGGAAATTTGATGCGACGGAAATGAAAGAAATCCCTAAACGTATTATGCGACATATAAATCAACACAACCATGATAAAAGCAAGACCTTTACACTTCTCGAACCTTACACAGTAACACTTTGTGTACATGTGTTTCGATACGCTCTCCCGTTGTTAGAAAGACTTGATGCAGAATACAGGAAAAAATATAGTATGAAAGCTAAATTGAGCAATCATAAAGCGCTCGTTTGGCGCCATTTTCATGATGTTGTTGATGAAAAGTCAGCTACCTTGATTGCTTGTGACAGATTTTGTGAAATTATTCGGAATCATGTTGAGGAAAAAATTAAACGCTCTCTTCCAGATTTGCTATATGATCATATAGTTACGGATTTCATGAAAGCAAAGTATGTATTAACAAATCGTATTATGGAAGATCTTGTAAAGATAAACAAATCAAAAGCGTTCATGAGTTATATTCATGATCCTTACACTTATGCATTCGAATGGTTATCAGAATACATTGATAGTAAGTGTTTTGGACGTTCGGGAAACATGTATATGGATAAGGTATCGGCAGAACTGCAGACTACATTCAAAGTTATTGAAAAAAGTGTTGAAAAGAAATCGGCTTCGTGTTTACATGATTGGCTGATAAATGTACAAAGTGAGATGAAGAAGGGTATGGTATGGATTCAAATGGAGTCATTTGTTGTAGTTGAGAACCAAAAGATAACAGATTTAAACCATTTCATTGCAACTGTCAAAAGAAAACTTGAACAGGTGCGCTCAGAACTAAAAGGCAAGTTTCAAAGCGAGACAGAAACATCAATCAGATGGTATAATGATAAAACCCCTTACCGAATATCCATGGACAAACTCTGGGGTTGTAAAGCTGTCTGTCCTTTTTGTTCTGAGCCATGCCAATGGAATGATAAACATACGAGTAACCATTCGTGCATCCAGCATAGAGCAGGTGGCGTTACAGGACGACATTGGAAAGACACAGATATACTTGTATTGGAGAGTTGTAGTTTTCAAGTGCAGTCTGATCGTCGCTTTCTATGTTCTGCAAAATGTGGAGGAATATGTACTGGGCATGGCAAAACTGACGAGTATCATCCCTACAAAGCTTACCAAAAGTACTTTCAGGACTGGGATATTCATCCCTGTCCAGAAATTTCATCATCCAAATATTGGGCATGGGTTTTGTGCACCTATAACGAAGAACTTGCCAAGTATTATAATAAGAAAAAAGCCACAATCCCGCAATCGTGGAAAACATTAACCAAGGATGATGCAATCAGGAGTCTGAAAGAATTTGCTTAAAATAGTAAGTTCAATATGTCTCTTTGTACAGAATGGAAATCCTCAATATTGTGAATTTCAGTTCGAAGTGTAGTCTTTCTTAAATAATGTTTGATATCAAGCAAATCATTAACAATACAGAATTCCGTGGTTATTGGTACAAAATGTCCTAAACATGTCTTATAACCAGTAATATATATTATATAATGTATTCATTATCAGAGGTATATGTAACACTACGTTTTCATATGAGCCCTATTATATCATTAAAATATATTATCACTATTTTATAGCATCACTGGTATATTACCACTAATTTACAGTTTCGTTTTGGTAATAAATACATAACCTAAATCATTTTCCGTTATACATGTAATAGGTGTGTCTTCTTGGTGTAGAAACGCTTAAAATCCTCAATATTGTCAATTTCGGCTAGAAACTGCTTTTTCACCATATAAAGAGAGAGCCTTGGTAAGAGGATCACATCTGTCTTACAAAGACATATAATAGGCGATATTTATGTTTATTATTTTTTCATATTATTCCCGACAAGTGATTGGCCAGAAGTGAATCACGTGTTCGCCGATAAAAACCGATATTGACTTGGGGCGCATGATTAATTATTGTTGAAGGACTGGGTGTTTCTAAAAATAGAATAGTGATGTGTCTCCAAACGAACTTATCGTCCCGCTTCCATAGCTTTTTGCTGTGTTTTTTCAGATTGCTAACATTACTGTTTTGAAAATAATAAAACAATTGTAGCCTTTGACTTCGGTTAATACTTGGATTTATCGACCCGAGAAAAGATATATTGACCTCGGACTGCGTCCTCTGTCAATATATCTTTTCTCAGGTCAATAAATCCAGGTATCGACCAAAGCCTAAGGCTATAATTGAATATTACTTTTTTACTAGGAGTGAACAAACTAATACCTTTTTGTAAATGTGTGTATCGCTGAAAAATTATGTTTAATATAAGATAATTTTAAACATTTTACAGAATGGTGTTGTTACTAGTATGTATAAACTTTAGGATATATTATTACCGATATATTATCAATCTTAAACATACATGTAACAGAAGTATATATTACCACTATTAGTCTACTTTATGGGTCCGCCAGAAGAAGACCAAGACGACAGAAAGCATAGCGGTCAGTCTTGTGTACTTGTTTTACTGTGTATTACATATATTATCCACCACAAGGATGTCGGGTGTTTTTATATTATCCATATTATATAATCAGTAATATATTTCATCAGTAGTTTATATTTTCACTAGATCAATATGTAAAATGGTTGCTTATTTGTTTTTAATAATTCGCATTGATACATGTATATGATCAGACATTTAAAACAATCAGTAATACATAATTGTTTGGATTCAAGACAACCAAGATTTGAACTCGTAAATGTGCAACATCGAATATTTTTCAGTTATTCTATTTGTTAGAAAATTGCGTATTTTTGTTTCTTTTCGTAATAAAAATTACTGGTTTCTGTTTTCACTATTTTTATTGTGAGGAAAGTATAAATGAATATCCTGATACAGAAATGGATTTTTTGTACATCTGAGTACATGTAGATCTACATACCAAATCTGGTTACTCCTGGAGAAATAGTAAAGAAAACCAACCATGTCTGAGGTAAGGAGTCAAATCATACAATCGAAATAAGCTACTTTTCGTAACCTGCATACGAAATCTGGTTAATCCTGATCAATAAGGTCAATGGTCAAACCATAGGTCACACTGATCTACTTCTTGTACAATGCACAGCGCAATCTACAGATGTACCTGCATACTAATTATGGATATACAAGGTGAAATAGTACGGAGATATGCCTCAGACAAATGTTTTCAACGACTGAGGTCAAAGGTCAAAGCAATGGTCACAGTAACCTAATTCTTGACCTAAGCACTCTGCCATCCCGAGAACTTCTTACATACAAAATCTGATTACTCCAGGTGATTAGTATAGAAAATATGCCCGGGACAATTTTGGAAATGACTTCTTGTACTTTGTACTTTACCATTCCAAGATGTACTTGCATATACCTAATCTGATTACACCAGGTACAATAGCATAGGAGATATGCCCTGGGCAAGTTGTTCAGGCTTATGGATGGACGCCAGGACAGATGGAGTATAATTACAATCAAGGGATAAACTTAACACATATATATCACAATCTCTGCTTTACTTTTATTTTGTAAGCATGGAGTCACACACAGATTATTAAAGCTGTGGTTTCACCAATATATAAACAATTGATGCACATCTTCTACATAAATATATTTAAAGAAATATTACCAAGAACAAAGTAAATATGTTTAAATGTATATGTAATATTTATTCCTATATATTCCTATATGAAATCATCTATACAGATCACAAACTAATCATATCATATCAATCTTCTTTACAATCATACAGTGTTTGTATATAAATGTATATTGAACCTTCTTAAGGTGTTCAAAGCTATTCCATCTACACGTATAACAAATTACAACATCTTTTATTTAATAAAATCTGAGAATCTTGAAGTTCACATCTTCCTGTGATTTTCATATTTATCAACTGATGATCACTTTGAATCTTTACAAGCTGGATAAACGCAAGAACTGCATTAACAAAATAATTAGATTCTGGTAATGATCTGCTGTCAACAGGTTACCCATACTTTGAAGCACTGGGTGATCAGACGTGCACAATAACAGCTCTTATTAGAGTAAACAAACAAGAAAAAACATACTTGTTTCTTGTCACCTGGACACTTCTTTTTGCAAAAAAACGTATACAGTATATATAATTTGTTTCACATAGATTCAAATTTGATATTATTATTTAACCCTTTCACCACTGTAGACTATAATTGATTCATCCAGATAAATGAATGGTGGAGTCTACTTAAGTTATCTAGGGGTGAAAGGGTTTTAAAAATAAAAATAAAATAAAAAAAAAGATTATCAGCATCCGAATATATGAACAAACACATACATATCTTAAAACACCGTTCTATCATATATCAGGTACTTATGCGAGAAAAATTTGGACAATAATTTATTGTATACATAATAGGAGTAATATAAAATCAGAAAACACACTTTATTGAGATTCCTGTGTAAGATATTCATATATATATATAATAGAATTATAAAACCTTTACTATTTGACAACCAACCCTTTCAGAGTAAATATCACATACAAAGACAAGGGACAACACTCTACTGTTTGTTTTAAACATTATCAGTACAAGTTACACACTCATACCTAACTGATTATTCCAATCACACACTTTCCACTCAACATAAGAGGCAGCAGTGACCCAGTGGTTAAGGCGTCTGACCGTCTACGGTCATTAGTCCATGACCACTGGGTCATGGATTTATATACATTGTAAACTTTATTTATTACAACAATTATGAAACAAGTTATTTCAACTTATATTAATCCTTCTTGTTGGCCCAGATGTAAGCATGCATGAGGTCTTATTGTAGGAGCAAACTGGAGTACCCGGAAAAAACCCACGTGATCAGGCAAGTGATCCCCGTACCTTTTCACCACAAATCAAGGAATCAAACCCTGGCGACCCTGAAAAGCATGTGTGTCAACAGACCACCTAGCCTCGGGTTTGAGGTTTACGTGGTCCGGTCGCCAGGTACTGGTCACAGGTTGGTGGATTTTCTCCAGGCACTCCCATTTTCCTCCACCATCAACCCCCCCGACAGGTTCTTAAATTTCATAGATGTGAACGGGACATAAAAAAAACCCACCTAACAATCCACTCAATACAGGCTGAGTGCTTTGATCATCAGGCAATAGTCTGTGTAAAACGTTGATATGAGTTTAATTGAACTTTTTATTATGCAGTTACTAACTTACAAATATGACCTTTTAAAACGGCAGATCCAGAACGTGATATCAGCACAAGAAATTCAACAATTTAAGATGAAATCATAATCAGGAGGAAAAGACAGCTTATATAGAAAGCAGAACTTTCTGAAAAGTCCATGAAAAAAATGCTTCCATAAGTAACAAAAAATAACCATTTTTTTTAAATGTAAACAGCAAGAGAAAAACATGGAGACTAGAGAAAGATCATGTCCAAGGCGAAAAAGATCATTGCTAGAAAGAATTGCCGACGAATCAAAGTAACATATTCTTGTGCATGTAAATCTAGTAAAGTGACCAGCAAGACAAAAACATGATGGTAATTTAAATATGATTTTATTTTTTAACCCCCCCCCCCCCCCCCCCCCCCCCCCCCAACTCCAAAAGAAATATATGTAAATACAAATATAAGAAAAAACATAATTATATTGCTTTCGAAAATAAGCTACATTCTACGGTTAACATTATAAATCACATTAATTTCATACAGAACTGGAAATGTATAACAATTCAACAAAGTAAAATATTAATTCAATGAAGTAAAATATCAATAGCTATACGCAATATAGAACAATGTTCAAGGTCAAAGTTGATTCATTAGGATGAGCACTTGTATTTTATTTTTTTAGTCAGATCACTCGATGAACACTGAACGATTGACAAAGGTGCGCTATGTTGAAAAATATTGAATTGCAAGATTGCATATCAGTACACTTTATATACAGAGAAGCTAGAAGTATATGGAGACAGTATAGAAACAGAAGGTCGTCAGCCATCCAGGTGTGACCTCCATTGTACCAGTGCAGATTTCTACCTCCCATCATAATAATCATCCTGAAATAACAATATTAGAACACATGAAAAATACTATGTAACAGAAGAAGAAAATACATACCAACTAGACCCCAACAAGACCGGTACCCCAACTATTGGCCCTATGTTGTGAAATACATACCAACTAGACCCCAACAAGACCGGTACCCCAACTATTGGCCCTATGTTGTGTGTTTTACTGTAGGCATTAATATTATATATAACCAACAGTAAGCCAATAGAACCTTAAAGTACATTCAGAAAAGAATACAATACCAGAGCACCTACATGTATGTACACTGCTCACAAGTTTTAAATGTAATGTCTGACTTGACGTTGCCATCTGACAATTATCAAATACTACAACAATTACTGTATCTTTATAAGAAGAAAAACACTCCACAGATGCTGTATTTAGTACTTTTTTAACACGTGCTCGCCATTTGACCAGCACATCACTGCCTTGACAACCTTTGAAGGTGACCCTACAGTTCTCAATTTCACACCGGCAAAAACAAAATTGGATTAGATTGTTTGCTTTCTTCACAATACTACAAATCAAACCAAGCTATATATGTGTCTAGTTGGATTAAATTTGGCTGTTATTCTCTGAATTTTAAAGTTTTAGGATCACAAGATGCAGACTACAGAGCCTACGCCATAACCATCTAACATACTCCAGGGGTTACACTCACTTAAACTGTCCTCACCACTTGAATATGTCACAGCAAAATCAAACGCTCATCACAGCTAGCTGCTTGATTGGTCTCGGGTAAAACAAATTGACAAATCGCTAGGTTGATACTTGTCCTTTGAGAATTACAGAGGAGCAACAACTCAACTTTAAAGCCAGTTGATTTTACTGTAACGCTGCCGCAGTTCTTTTGATGTACACCATAGGATCAAACTAGTCTAACGTCTATCATGCACTATCGAACACAGCCTCTAATTTCATCATGACATATTCTAGGGGTGCAGAGAGCGTAAATTAAAATAACCCCTAGAGTATTGAGGATGCACCATAATTATGGTACCATCTTAATTTCAGACCAGATCAATTTAAAAACACCAAAACACTATGGCGAAAATAGTGTAAAAAAACTCCTTAAATTTTACATCAAGATAAAAACATCAAAAATAATGAAACATGGGAACACTTCTGTAAATTTACCATCAGCTCATATTCACTGAATTCATTATATATACTGGTATAATATCTTAACTAATTGGTATTAAACTTTGTTTATAATACATTGATATACTTTAATGAAAATCGCTGGGTTGGTCTTTATGTATAGTTTTAGTTTTTGGCAGTGTCATTTACTTGTGCAATGTTTTCTCTAAATCAATATTTACAACTACAATATTACATTTACTTGTGCAATGTTTACTCTAAATCAATAATTACAACTATAATATTACATTTACTTGTGCAATGTTAACTCTTAATCAATATTTACACCTACAATATTAAATTTACTTGTGCAATGTTTACTCTAAATCAATATTTACAACTATAATATTACATTTACTTCACACAATTTATTTGTGAAATTGCAAATATTTCAATTTGATTAAAGCTCACTTAAATTTGATAAGAGATAATGGAATAGTTAATTATCTCTTTACAATCTCTCCATATGAACATATATATATATAAAAAATAAACCTTTCCTAAAATTTCAGCAAGTAGCAGTTTACTTTAAATTAATAACGAAGGCCTAGGCATTTCATTATTATTTTTTCATTGTTCCTATTACTGTTATATAAACTAATGTTAAAACTTTGTGATCTGGATATATAGGCATTATGCCTGCGTCCAGTATTTTATTTTTATTTTTATTACAAAGTACATGTCTTTACTTAAAATTTAAACATGCTCTTAAGCATTGTTCGTAAAATGTGCCAGAATCAAATAAGAATTGTTTATCACAGAAAATAAACCTGAAGCATACCGAAAAATGCATACCATATGCATATATTCATTACAACAAAGAAGGAAACGTAAAATGACTACATGGTTGTACAACTAAATGTAACAAAGGCAAAATAATGGTTTCTATTATAAATAACAAAAAGAACACCTGCCAAGCAAACTTGCTGGTTTACATATCAAATATCTTAGACTCTATAAATGTTCATCTGAGGATCTCATATCAATGCAAATGTCCACAATTAATCAGATGGCGTTTCTTTATGTTGAATTTTCCTAAACATTTGAAACCCTATATTTTTCTCTAGATCTAGAAACACATCTGAGCTAGACATGGTGGGTTGAATTCTTTTTTCTCAAAAAGTCTTTTAAATGTTTGGTATCATTTGAAGTATTATCAATACACCTGCTTCACCAACATGTACATTAAGCTCTGTAATTTTCCTCACATTCGCTATAGCGAAACCATCAAAACTCATTTTTCATCTTTAACTGCACCAGTCTGTATTTGAACAGGCCATTGGTTTAAGATAAAATGGTTTTGTTGTATGGGGTAACAAAAAGGTTGGTAAAACAGTAACAAATTAATGTTTTTAAATTTTTCCAAAAGTTAAGTTTAGCATACAGAAACACTTTCTTTACTAGATACTCATCCCATCTAGCTCAGATGTGTTTCTTTCATTTTCACAGAGGACCCTAGCTGTCCTGTTTCTAAAATGGAGAAAATAGAGTTTTGAGAGTACGAGTTGCAAGATAAACTCATGTTTGATAAATCATTGCTTAAAAAGATGAACTGATTCATCTTTAAAAAAACATTTATTCATGCATATACGTGTAGTGCACTAAATCTTTTAAACATTTTTATAAATAGATGTATTGTATAGGTTAATATAATATAAAGGTAGGCTAGTTTTTTTATCAAATTATTAAATTATTTGTAAAATGTGTGCTTTTCAAATCATGTGTCATCATCATAATGTACCGAACTAGAATGATATGTATAACAAGAACCATTGTTTAAGTGTAATAAGAACTAGAATGATATGCATAACAAGAACCATTGTTTAAGTGTAATAAGAACTAGAACAATATGCATAACAAGAACCACTGTTTAAGTGTAATAAGAACTAGAACGATATGCATAACAAGAACCATTGTTTAAGTGTAATAAGAACTAGAATGATATGCATAACAAGAACCACTGTTTAAGTGTAATAAGAACTAGAATGATATTTATAACAAGAGCCATTGTTTAAGTGTAATATCAACAGATATGAAGAATCTACAGGTAATACAATGACAATATAGAAGAACTTCAAGTCTAGCAGTACCAGGTGCACTCCTCCACGAAGAAGCTAATTCCATTACATGTAGCTTTTGCCAGTGAGTGGACATTTCTTTTGATGGCTGCCAAGCGAGCTCCTCCATTTGAAGGTGGCGCCACACCGACAGCTGTACCTGCGCGCATCGCCATGCTTCCCAAGAACATGCTCCCTCAGGTAACCCCGCACAGTAAAAGTGTCACCGCAGATGTGGCACTTGTACATGTTATTTCCTGCCACACCACACGTTTTCTTATGTGAACTAAGAATAGACTGGTAGTGAAACGACATGCCACAGCTAGTACAGGGATACGGCTTGATGCCACGATGCTTGTTCATATGGTCAGTGTACGCGATTTGTGTTCGGAAATATTTCTTACATATGCTACAGCTGTACGAGCTTTGTTCATGTTTTATCTGGTGTTCAGGTCTAGTATTGCTCACGAGATAGGGTTCAGTTTTAGGCACATCCACATTTCCAGCTGGCTCTGCTGCAGCCAACATGAGCTGATTTATAACAGTTTCATTCATTTCTATCCTGGTATCAGGTTCCTCATCAAATGAGATCACCTCCTGTTTTATCCTAATTTCATTTCCTATAACTTTTTCAGTTTCCTGCTGCTGTTGACTTTGAATTATATCTGAGGTAGAGCTACTTGACCACTGCTGTGGTATACCCTGTTCTTTTGAAACAGGCACTTGGAATGAAAAATCTGTTGAACCATTGCTCCTGAACATCCCAGTTGGCACAACACTTTGACTGGGAAGTCCATTGTCAGAAGATTTTCGTTGAACGTTGTTACCAGACCGAGGAGGACTTCTCTCATATGAAAGAGATGGAAAATGGCCATGAGTTTGCTGTTCTGGTAGTTTGTTTTCTGTAGAAGTAGCACTGACTGGAACACTGTGCAGATACATTTCTCCAGCCTGAACATGTGTTTCCATTACCGGTGTGTATGACGTTGTTTGACTTATATGAGGTGGAATCATCCCTAACACTGAGGAGGTTCTCGTATCCATGAAATGAGGTGAAATCCCTGGCAGCATCCTTGGTGATAACGATGAGGAGATAGGTGGGAGAGGTAAAGATGACCTTGAAGCTGGAGATTTCCGTTTACTACCAATTTTGAAGGAGTATGCAGTTGAACTATTGGGTCTGTTAATTGGTGGTCTGTTAATTGGTAAGTGTTTCTGGCCGTTTGAAATATTCCTGGATGGAGAAGATGGACATTTTTCTTTGTGTAGATTCAGTGAACTTCTCCATTTGAATCTTTCACCACACACACAACTATATCTATTAACATTCCCATGCATCCCAAGTATGTGTTCTTTCAAGTAGGACCTTTTCAAGAAAACATCACCACAAATATTACATGTGAAATTATTCTTTTCTGCCTCCATTGTATTCCAGTTTGATGTCTGCAAAGACCCAGACTCACTACCACACGTGTTCAGGTCCTTATTAGAGTTATTTTGCTGCTCCTGAAACATTTGAATTCTGGTGACAGCATGAAGGGATATGTGGTTGATGTACTTCTCGTGGTCGTCAATAGTAGCTCCACATATTTCGCACGTAAAAGAGTTCTGGAACTCCGCTGATAAGTTGTTTCTTTGGCCTTCCTCAACCTGGAGAGAAGACGCCGATTCTGATTTCTTTCTTTCTTTTTCTTGCATTAGTCCTGAGTGATTCGGTTTTATTGACAAATCCCATCCACTGTCTACATCCTTATTTGGATAATTTTGTGCATTGCTCAAATCCACAACAGCAACATTTACAAATGGGAAATCCTTTCCTTGATCAGAATGCTTCGACATGTTACATGATTCCACAGGTGTTTTGGTAGATCTGTTGTTGTGTGTATGATCTAAATCCTGAACATGTTCTACTGGGCCAGATTGTACGCGTTGGGGTTGCTCATCACAATGTCCACTGTCATTTGTGTGTCTGACATTCAAAGTAGCTGGTGTTTCCTCTGGAGTAACAGGATTACTGACCAAGGTGTGATCTATGTTACCAGAAGATATACTCTCATCTTGTAACATGCACGTTACTTGAGCTTCACTGTCTGATTCCATTCCATTTTCCACACTATGATCCACGGGAATGTCAAAAACCATGTCCGTCTGGAAATGTGTTTCTACATTTTCCTCATGGCTATTTTCTAGGGTTGACTTACTCTGTTCAATATTCAGGAGCTGTTCCTTTGCCTTCTTTCTGAAACTTTGCTGCATTTTGGTTTTTTTCCTCATTTTCCTTTGATGCGTTTTGCTGTGTTCTTTAAAGTGTGCCTTGTTTGAAAATCTGCCATCACAGAATCCACAAACGTACATCTCAATAACACTTCTCCTTATTACAGCTTTTCGGTGACAAATGCTTCGATGTTTAAGGAAGGCATTTCGCACCCTAAAGACCTTTCCACAACGGGGACATCTGAACTGTTTTCCAGAAGGTTCATTTCTTGATTCCATCAATGATAGCCGTCTCTTGAGATTCTTATTTGATTTTGAGGAATAATCAAACCAAGCATCCGTTTCCTCCTCAGTATCTGAATGGTCTTCGCCTGAACTTTTATCGTCAAAACTAGAAGTAGAGGAGTCATCAGGGTATATCACAAAATCAGAATCATTACCTTCTTGGTCACTTACCTGTGAAGCTGGCATCTCATAGAGTGCATCAGTGGCGACACCTGGCGGAGTGAGCATTGCCCCATGTTGAAACACCGCGTTTTCTGTAGGTTCCGCCTTTACCACATACACTTGGTCATCATTTTCGTTCTCCAATTCAGCAGCTGTGTTACTTTCCGTGTCGTCCTCAGGAGGGGACTGCTGTGAGTAGGAAATATCATCAGGTTGATTATCGTCTGTATCCATTGCTTCCATATCCCCAGCCTCTGTATTGATAACATCCGAGTCCAGCTCAGGTTTGATTTGCATGGCTATGAAGTCAGAAGCTCCGCTCAGGTCAGTGATATCGGTGACTGAGTAATCGGAAATGGCTGCTGCAGTAGAGCACCTCTGTTTGTGCTGACGAAGGGAGTTCCTCCATTTAAAGCTTACGCCACACTCACAGACATAGTTTCCAATTCGTCCATGCTTGCCATTTTCGTGCTCAATAAGTATACTTTTCTTCTTGAACTGGTCCCCGCAAACATGACAAACAAATGTGGTCGGTTTTTCCAATGGCTTCTTCTCTTGTCCGCAGTGTTTTTTGTGTATCGACACGTCCGACTGATAGAAAAATTTCTTTCCGCAGGTTTTACATCCATAGGCTTTGATTCCCTTGTGTTTGTTGACATGGCCTTCGAAGTGATGCTTCTGATAGAAACCCTGGCCACAGTCTGGACAGAGATACTTCCAGTTCCCTTCATGTGCAGACAGGCGGTGGTACTTCAAGCCTTCCTTCGTTCCAAAATCTCTGTGGCAGTAATCACAATCGAACCTTAGATTCCCATGCTTTACTTGAACGTGAAGCCTCAGCTTGTAGGAATCTGAAAATGTCTTCTCACACTGTTCACATTTGTTAGTGTTTCCATAATGAACGCCAAGATGTCTCCTGATGTGGAACATACGTGGTGTTTTGTATTCGCACAGTTTACAGTTGTACATGCCACTGTTGTCTTTCTGGAATTCTTTCTCCGTTTCCTTTTTCATTGTTGATTTTTCCCACTTGCTCATAGGTATTAAAGTATCACTGGTCGATTTGAAATTTTCCTCTATCTTGCTTTCACCGTGTGCAGTCTTAGTGTGATATGTAAAACCAAACCTACTACTGAAGACTTTCGGGCAGAATGAACACTTCAGTGTGGTGCCTCGCTCCTCATGAAATGTGATGTTGTGATATTCCAGTCCACGCTTACTGGTGAACACCTTGGAGCACTTGGGGCATGGATAGCTAACTGACTTCTCATGTTTTACCTTGATGTGTTCAGTAAGCTTGCATTTCTCAGTATAGGCTTTACTGCAGTAAGGACATTTGAACTCTTTCCCAGTATGTACTGTGATATGTCGCCTTAACCTACCCAGAACGTTGGTCTTATAACTACAAAAGTTACAGTTAAATACAGTCTCTCCATTTTCTGTGACAGCCATATCTTTAGCAATGCTTAGAGCTACATCACGAACAAATTTCACGTTCTCCCCCTCATTCAGTCCTATCTGGTAATTGTCACTGTCACCGATCTCCTCAACTGACATTTCTAGAGATTCTCCCTCCTCTTCCTCCTCCTCCCCTGGTCCTAGATAGTTGCAGTTCATAGACGTGTCTTCCTCTGCCTCACCATCTGCTACTCCCTCGTCATCTGTCAAAACATCACAACACCTTCAGGTTAGTCTATAAAAATAGCAAACTTTTCACTTCACTTTATACAGGAATAACTAGGAATTTGTTCATGAAAGATATTACAATATTCTGAATTGCTAAGAATCATCTCCTTTTTTGATCAAACAGTAAATCAAAAGCAGTTTGGATTTGCTGATAGTCAAAGGTAGACAACTCTTCAAATTCAGAATATATATTATTCAACTTCACCATTTCCAGAAAAAGAAGTGATACCTCACAAAAAGTCAGTCGCTTTAGTTAAAATTATTAGATCCAACAACAAAGAAACCATTTATTTTCACTGTGCTGAAAGTTTGTAGTTTTTCAAATAATCACTACTTCAAAACGACATGAATTGATGGAAGAATTGCTCTTAAGATTGATTTGTTTTTGTTTTTAAGAATACAAAAAAGGAGTAACACATAGAACAAGGTTTACACTTACAATGTATACTCAATCCAAAGAGCAGCACTTGCTTTAATCTCAAGTATTTATGCATCACATCCTTACAATTTATTTGAACTGACCCTCACAAAAAATAATTGCTTTCTCAGTATTGGTTTCCTCAGATGCTATCTGACAACCATTTCAGACATCATCAAATAAATCATTGCCTCAGTTATTCAATGTGGCCAGCAAAAATTGCAAAATATCTTTATGCATTTAACTGGTATTAGTGTTAGACACCGACTATTTTTGCATGGTAGTCTACAGGATTAGATGAATAAATAATTTACTGGTCCTGTGTCAATGTAAATTGTTCAATATTTCCTTCAGGAAATATCCCAGCACAACACATAAAAAGTAATTGACTGATCGAAGGGGACATCTGAAAGCTGTTGCCACATAGACATGGTGATATAGTATTTTTTTTACAAACTTGTCCAAAGGACCGGTTTCATTAGGAGATTCACCAGTCCTCGCTGAAGTCCACTATTCGTGGACTAGAGGACTAGTGTTAGTGTCAAACCCTGAGTATTCCCTATCACTTCATAATGAAATATTTGATATATATAATATATATATATATTAATTGATGTCTTCATCCATCAACATATTAATACAAATGTACCTATTTGGTTTTGCCCTTCTTGTGATTTCTCCCCTTCAAGTTCTGGAGAACTTTCCTTGGTGGCTGGAGTAGCACTATCGGTATTCTCTGCCTCATCGCCACTACCCTCGGGTTCTATTTTAATGTTTGGTGTGAGCGGTGATCCCTCAGGCATCACTTGCTCCTCCTCCTCCTCCTCCTCCTCCTCAGTTGGTTTTGCTGTTTCTGATGTGACGGTCGATGAACAGACAGTGGAAGAGGAAACATCTGCAGCTTTGGTTTTACTTTCAAAAGTTTTTTTTGCACTTTTCGATGCCTGACCCAATCTATTTGAAACATTAATTGAGATATCTTTGGACAGTATGTGTTCGGGTAAAGTCAAAATGATCTTTCTGGGACATTTCCGTTTTCTTCCAACCTGTAACGCAGGTATGGTTTCAATATCCCTGTCACTGGGGCCCAACTTGTCCTCGGTGCCACTAACGTCGCATTCTTTGGAGGTTGCTGTTTCTGTATCAATATTATCAGCACCATTGTCTGGGTCGTGAGATTTGGGGAATAGTTTATCATGGTCTGGCCGAGACAAGACCTTCCTCATCCAGTACTTTGTTTCCTTATGTAGTCCCTGTTGCTTTGCCTGTTTACTGCCATCTGACTCGGTCCAAACCTTTTCAACATTGCTGCAATAGACAACAACCAAATAAACAATAAGAGATAATTATAAGTACATTGAACAACAACCACAGGTAACATAAATACATAACTAAATATCACAAATCCAGGGTTAGACACAATGACTATAGAGTTGATAAATCATTTCCGAAAAGAAAACCATACCTTGCAGGACTTTTAAGAGAAAAAATAAAAATGAAATAAATAAAATATAATCAATAACAGTGTTCTGAGTGGAAAAAAAATTCAGTAGGGCTAGATTAGGGTTCAAACACTGGACTTCTGATTGTTATACTATAGTGTTGTTCCAATTAATCGATTTAGTCGACGTCTGGTTGTTTGTTTCTGAAAATCGATTAATCGATCCTTGTTTTCCACGATCTAGTATAGTTCGACTAATTTAAGTATTAACAAAAAATATACTCGGATACTGTTATTACCACCGACAGCGAGTTGTTCGTTCTTTGGCAAAACAACTTGACCGAACGTCTCGCACACCGACGATGCTGATTGGCTAGCTGGTCCACCCGACAACCAATCAGAGCTTGCGTTTCAATAGAAATGCTGCATGGCTCAATCGTGCGTGACAATATGGCAAACCAGGACTTTCCTGAGATTAAACTCTATGATCATCCGGGGGCTACTGATATAAACGTTTGGAAGGTATTGTTTGTCCTTAGCTGGATATAAATAAAACGCTTTGTGGAAAGTGTGGGCTATCTTAGAAATAAAATGTTAGTTTGATGGGGTGTCATCAGGTGAATACCAATCCATCACAGCATTTCTGAGTACGAGATGCAGCTGTCGCAGCATAATTGACATTGCAAACATCATCAGTTTCATTTCTAAATACAAAATACATATTTTTCAATAATTATAAGGTTCTGTCAACAAACTTATTGTTTTTTGTATGAATGTTGTGAGTTATTAGCGAAATTCTCTAAACGTCCGGGTTTCCCCGTTAACGAAAGTGAAAGTAAATTTTGGAAAGCGAATATAACCTTAAGTTACTGAATTTAAGTTCAATTTGATCGATCATCAGTCACTTGACTGGAAGTGATGATCGAATATGAATTTACAAGCAATTCCCAACACTATTATACTATCACCCTAACGAATAGAGCTACCTGATCAACGGAAGTGTCCTGGCACAACTGTACATGTACTTCAGTTGTATTCAATGTAAGTTAAAGGGTGGCTTCTGTATGTATGAACCACAGTGCAGTGGGATCCTTAAATATAACCTTTGAGTGCACGTGGAGCCAAATATATGCCACCACAGGGCTTATATAAATATTGAATGCTACATAAACAGTGTGAAAGACTGATAGCCAGAGTCTTTATTCTCAAGTCTATATTCTCGAGACATAAAATACTATGTGTGGGAATGGAAAATTAGTAAATCGAAAGTCAACAAAATCAGTCTAATGACTGCGGCTAGTACTTTTTGTCAGGGGAGAAATGATTTTTTTATGTTTACTGTGATTTTCTTTTAGATTTTACTCTAAACATGGAATTGTACATGTACACCCCTGATCAGATTTTGTTTTAATTTTGTAAAAAGACATGCGGTATTCAAACATTTTATCCGGTCCACGCAATCTGAAATATGCATAGACAATAATATCCATGGGATTGCATTAGTAAGTATCTTTTACACATTGCATATTCATACATTTTGGGTGGTCGGTGGCACGGTTGATAATGCACTCGCCCTTAGTTATAATTAGAGGCAGATGAGGTTTGAATCCCCGATTGGTTATGAAAAGATATGACACAGGGTCAATCACCCAACCACATGGGTTTTCTCTGGGTACTTTGGTTTCCTCCCACAATAAGACCCCAAGCTTAATAAGTACACTGAGAGGATTTAATTCACAGTACAAATGATTAGTTTCTAACTTTAATACACATGAATACTCTAACTCAAATTTCCTGTGGTTAATACCTATTGTACAAAGAGAAGAAGTGTTCCATCAACTCGCTGGAGTCCATCTGCGTCTCTTCCATAATCACAGAGTAGCGGTTCTTGAGGTCCAGCCTCACAGTGATAACAGCATTCTCCTCAGCACCCATCACTGCCTTAAGGATCAGTAACTACAATCTGCAATGAAAATTTTATCAGATGAACCATTTCACATCCAAATACCCAATTTACTACATAAAACGCTATATAATGCATAATGAAATATTGGTGCCAAGGTATCAATAAATTGTATTAATGTAAGTATCTTAATATCATACTTGCAATTGCCAACCTTTTGAAATTTTTATTGGGAAGATTACGAGCACAAGGAATTAAAAGCTTACATAAAATGTGTGCATGGACACCCTGGGGAAAAAACACCCTTTTAAATGGCATCTTTTGGGCTGTTCTCGCAGATGAAATCATCAGATCTTCGAAAAAAGGAATAATTTAACAAATTTGCTCGTTGAAAATGCTTCATTTTAGGGTCCAAAATCAGGAGTCTCCCTCCAAAATAGGGAGAGTTGGCAAGTATGACAACAATAATTTACAACTAGTACTTTAAATGTTTCTTAGTGTTTCTACAAAAAAGCACACTTAACATTTTCACAATATAGTTGGTTACTAAATACAAAGTGTGCTCCAACCAGCAGATATTCACTCAAATATATCTCCTCATTGTGACATGCATATATGTACTTTTAGGAAATTTCCACACTAAAATATGTGAAAAATCTTTAATTATGAATACCAATATAAAATAGTCATGGATCAATTTGTGTTTAGAGGAAATTATACTGTATATATAATATTTTGTTGCACGATTTTTAACTCATAAAATTCAAAGCTTGCACGTGCACTAACACATATGCGCAATCATTTTAGATATACATGGACACATTCATTTTTAGGCTAGCTCATTATGAATCTTAGGAAGACAATGATCAGACAATTTGAGAATGTATGAAAGCGTTGGCAGCTCATGATCACAGCCTTGGATTTTGTATTTTATATACCAATAACTGGCAGCATAGTTTCTAGCCCTCTCTTCTAATCATCATTATAGCTCAATATCTTTTACTTACTAGACCTTGTCGTCCTATTTTAATTTACACTATATCAGTGTATATTATGTCAATTTTTACTCTTTTGCTATATTAGCATGTATGTACATTACACTTGAAGCGTTTTAACCCTCCAATATATATATAGCAACACCTGTGTGATATGCAGGTGTTTCACTTTTATCTCTTTACATCATTTTTAGTATAGTACTTTAAATTTAGTGCCTGTGATATCTAATTATATGCCATGTTATTGTATGTTTTACTCGGTGATTATGTGTTAGCTTTCTGTGATAGTGTTACTGTATAGCTTGATTTGTTGTTTTCTGTTTGCTTTTTATCATGTTTGTCGCAAAAATAGCGCTGCAGTGCTTAAGTTTCTCTGTTTGATATATGTGACGTTAAATAAAGTTTCTTGTATCTTGTTGTTGTATCTTGATGTCTCTGCATGGTTAACTCCATAGACCACAGGGATGAGCATTATAGCCTTTGACAACGAACATGCTATAAAATGCAATGTGTCATAGCATTAAGATAACGTCTGAACGTTATTTGTAGTAGCCAAAACAACTGCTTTTTTTACAGCCCCCCCCCCCCTTTCAAAATAATATTATAATTTACAAAATTAGAATCGAATCCCATCGATTATATTTTGATGGCTCAATGTAAATCACGATTATACGACAAGGCAACTGCCTAGTTAGGCATATCACTATTGACAGATATCTGTGTGACTTCAAGCTGTGTATAATCTGATAATGCATCCCCCAATCCGCATCAAATTCCTTGCTATTCCGAACCTGGTTTAAGACTGTATTTACAGCGTATGCTATTTGATAGGGACTTAGACATCAAATTCATTTCTTCCTCAACAATTTTAAAAGTATTATCTAGCTAAAGATGGGTTTTTTACCAATGTATAATGTAAACAAGAGTCAATCGCAATCTTCGATCATGTTTGATGGGGGCGCCATTTTCTTTTGTGCTAAAATTCCTGTAAAGGGACATAACTCCGTTTCCCTATTACCGAACAATTTTTAGCGACACTGTAAAATAACGTGCATTCACAGATAAATACGTGTAAAATTACCAGAGATTAATTCATTGGCTATGGAACTCAGTTGAATTTCGTATAAGCAGTTATTGACAATAAATAGTTTAAGTAGGTTTTGATTTGGGTACGGACTCTTAAATACTATACTGTAACTGTATGATAATCATTTTTAGGACCAAAGAATTGAGGTTTTTTTTTTCAATCTCCATAGATATATTTAATTGTATTCCGAGAACAGCATATATGCATGTGTTGACTCTTTGGTATGTCTTTATATATTGATATAAATATATAGATGTCTATATCTATCTAAAAAAAAAAAAAATCGCCTTTTCCGTATTGACATTTTGGATGCATGCAAAAAAATAATATATATATATTCAAAATCATCATATACACAGGCAAATACTTTGCTTAATTAATTACATGAGCAATCTGATAATTGCGCCAATGACAATGAACTACTTTATGGGGCAGATACAATTAAGATACAAGAATATTTATTTAGTGTCGAAAACGGTTAAACAGGAACATATATCGCTCTTAGGTTCAGGACCTTGTATTTACAAGTACAAACAAAGTAAATAAAACATTTACATTGATTCCAGGACCAGATAGGAACATGACATGACATGGGGTTATGTAGAACCCTATACTTTCATTTATGTGGACTACATGTACTATGTGAACATTTTTTGACCAGCCCAAACTTACATTAAGGCCAGCAACATATTTTCAATTACGACATATAAAATATTTCCAAGAGGTTAGCTAACATTATCAGAACACCAGCTTTGTATGTATTCTGATTCCTATATAGCCACGTCTTTACTTGTTTGACTGTGTGAAAGGACTTTGAGAAAATTAAACTGGTCCTCAATTCTTTCGTACTTAAGTCATTATATTAATTATGACGTCATCAATAAATAGACAATTGGACTGTGACGTCATCAACAATGAGACATATTGACGTCACGTTGAGATGGCAATGATGTGTATGCAGTAATGGGGTGTCTCCCACTCAGATTGGGGAAACTATAAGAATGAAGAACACAACGATGAGAGGGTTTGCTGAGAAGAGGCATAAAATATCTGTCCTGAACCACTATAAGCGGATGGTCGACCAGAGTGATAAGCCGGGAAAATCGGCCTCCATTTTTGAACACAAGTCCAAGTCCCAGTCGGACCGGACTACGGACCTCGTGAACGCGGATTGTATCAATCATGGTTACCGTCTCGCAGATATCCTGGGAGAAGGGGCATACGCCAAGGTCAAGAAAGCAGATATCATGCCAAGTAAATTGGCCAGGAACCAAACCATGGCAGACATTGCTGGCGATTCAGGCCAAATGGAGGTATGCATACGTCTTTGATTAAGATATCATATCAATAAACCGTAACAAAAGGAACATTCCTGGTAATTTGCAGATGTATAGTTATTAAAGATATTGCTGTTTTATGGTGGTACCTGACATCTTCAACATTTTTAAAACCATTTGATTGTTATTTTTCTCTTTGTATGCTATTTTTATTATAGAAAACATTTTAGCATTATTTTTGTTTTAACATGCTTTATTGATCAAATGATTCAAAAGGATCGGACAACAATTTATTACAACTTATAACAGTCATCGCCGTAATACAACACAATACATATGTAAATATGTTTTTCATAACAATATTCTAGCTATGATAAGGTAACTATTTTATTTAACTGATAGGTCTAGAGGATGATTTTAATCCTACTATGATTTTTTTAAGGTTACTATTTTACCTATATCCACTTCCCGTTCACATGTATGTCGGTAAGGCTGCTCCGTTAATTACCTGGGAAGGATGTTATCATTATTGATATCGCAACAATAGCAAGAGGTCATAGTCTTGGACTCGAAAAAGGGAATGTCTAAATTGAACTTAAGAAAGTATTCCATTAGAAATAGAGTGGTCAACCATTGGAATTTCCTGTCAAATCACGTTATCACATCACCAACAATAAAAACGTCTGAAGCCCGGCTAGATTAGCATTGGGGACAATCAGAATGTTTTTATAATCATGAACTTGACAATAATGAACTTATTCACTGATGGGGCGTCAGCCTAAAGGCTGACCATACATATGATCTTTTTCCGGCGTCCAGTATTATTATGTTATAATTAATAGTTGTTTTAATTACTATAAATCCATGTAGCACATTGTTTTAATATCCATACAACCGGATCCATGATGCGTGGTAGACTTAGACAGTCACTTTACAGTTGCAGCATATATTTTAAGTAAATGGTAGCGATCGTAAATATTTTGGGAATTCCTAACAAGATAGCAATACTTCGAAAGGTTTTGTTAGACATTACTTAACTCTATGAAGTTTGTAATTTATACACATGTTTACCCCCAAATAGTTACATAATTGTGCCTATCATATTTGAAAACTCCAACTTCAGGTGGCGATAAAGATTATTGACAAGAAACAGGTGCCGAAAGACTTCCTGATGAAGTTTCTGCCTCGCGAGCTGGCTAACCACCTTAAGATCCCGTCCCATCCAAACATCGTAAGTACATGTAGCAGCACGCAATGAGTCTGTGATAGTAGTCTGTTAATTTTTTGATATCATTTTATAACTTTGTGCCATTTCGTTATTTCGAAAAGACTTCAAAGCTCGTTGTTTCGCCTTTTCGGGGTAGAAAATGGGAAAGAACGAAATTGAAGGTTTGTTAGTTCTCGTTTTCGGAGCGAAATAAAACGAAAAAAAGGAAATGGCATAAATCAGCCACTGTTAACTAATAATAATTCGCCCGAGTGAAACATGAAAAATGTCAAAGTCTGGTGTCAGGACCAGAAGAAAACTCGTGCTAAACATATTACTATTAACCAGAGATATGTTCAATGTATTATATATTTATATTGCTCTTGTGGTAGGGAAACACAATTCTTTGTTTTCCCGCGATTAATCATGTTTTACTCGGGCGAATTATTATTAATTAACAGTGGCTGATTTTTGCCATTTTGTTGTTTCGGGGTTTTTTCGCTCCGAAAACGAGAACTAACAAACCTTCAATATCGTTCTTTCCTATTTTCTACCCCGAAAAGACGAAACAACGAGCATTTAAGTAAGATACGATAATAGTTTTGGTTTTGTACTTCATTAGGTGCGATTGTATGAGCAGTTTTCCTCCCAGAACCACGTGTACATGGTAATGGAGTATTGCTCTAACGGAGACCTTCTAGACCTGATCAACAAGCACATCGGGCAGAACCAGAAAGGAATAGGAGAAGAAACCACTCGTAAAATCTTCTTGCAGATCTGTAGCGCCGTACAGCACCTCCACAAACATCTTTTAGTTCACAGGTACAACGGCAAAGTATATCACATAAAAAAGATGATCAATTACTAGCTGCTAATTACATCATTATAATGCCAATATCGTTGTAACAAGGGGCGCTGTTTAAGTATCCTCCTAATGGTAAAATCACATGAAATACGGTTAACAACTTTCTCATCACAACTGACTATGGGGCTGGTTCACCGTTCGTATACACATCGAAGATTAAATTATATGTTGAAAGGCACTGTAGCTCGGTGCTTGCACCTATGCATACTTTATTAAAGCTCATTGCTTTAATTACGAAAAAAGGTTTCAAGATATTTATTTCCAACAACGAGATAAACTTTACTTATACAGGTATGGTGATTCACCAGCACTGCTTGTTATTTACTTTATCGTTAAACAAACAATGCATAATACAAACATACATCTATTCTAATTATCTTTTTACGGTTCGATTCATTTTAAAATAGTAATCTGAAAACCGGAATCACTTGACAGATGAAAAAATTGAATGAACGAAGTATTCTTATTTAAATAATGTAGCTGTTGGTTTTTAAAGGTATCAAGGTGTTTGTATACCTGACTTGTATTGCTGAATTCCTACATTGACCGAAACTTTTTGCATTACTTTTAATTTCATGCGACCGTTTTTTTACAGAGATTTGAAATGTGAAAACATTTTACTGGACGAGAATATGAACTGCAAATTAACTGGTAAGTACAATGTAACTACATGTTCAAGACAAACGTGTTTGCTATATTAACACAATGCACTGAATGAAATTTTCAATGAAAATCGATATAAAAAGAACTAACCATGTATTTTCCACTGACGCACATATAACCCTGCAAGTTAATGCTGTTAGACGTCCCTTTGCAATATTGCTGTAAAGGTAAATGTAAGTGACGCTATCTCCACAAACAATACACACATACAGTTTATTCCACAGGATGTGCTGCTTTGTTAACAAACAATACATAAACAGGTTATTCAATCAGATGTGAATCTTGGAATTCCCAGAAAGCCGCTCTCAACATTTGATTTTATTGGTTCCAGTGCATAAAATATGTCCAATCGTCAAGCCGAAACCTGTCCTTTGAAGATAACAGATGAACGCCTATCGACTTCAAAGACGGTCAATTTGATCGTTTTGCTGCAGCGCGATTCTCTTGAAATGACTTAAAGAATCAAACTAGTCCACTGATGTCATCTCAAAGTCGCACATTTAGAGCCTGCATTTTGTTATGATACATTCTATGGCTGTAGAGAAAATATTTCAATCGAGAGCGGACATTTTTGGTTTTCGGAGATGAAATATGTGCTGCCATGTTCTCAAACGATACACACGAACTAGTTATATTGCAGTACTTCCTGCCTTTGTCAACTAACAATGCACATAAACAAACTGTTATCGCACTATACCGTAACTTCAAATTTTCGATTTATTTTTTAGATTTTGGATTTTCCTGTAAAGTCGCAACTACTGACACCCATTTGAAGACTTCATGTGGTTCATACGCATATACTGCACCGGAAGTGATCCGTGCGAAACCGTATGATGGCTTCCGGTCTGACATATGGAGTCTGTGAGTAACACTTGTAACATGCGATGTGCATAAAACGAATTCTTTTGGAATGGTTTTGATTCGTTGACCATCTTTAAAGAATCATCAGGGCTCAGTTGTTCTTTAGAAATGTTAGGGCTATAAATAACTTAATGAATCGTCACATGTATTTTGTGGGGAAATCAAATAAGTGTGAAGAGTAATTTCTTTTTAAAATAGTTAAATATAAACGCTAAAGCGGGTTGACATTAATGTATTCATTGCCATTGGCTAACGAAGATACTGTGCAATTGAACGTTGCCATTAATGTGACAATTTGCATATAAGAAATATCAAAATTAATTGGATAACAGCCATTCATGTTATGCAATTACAATGGTATTAATACTGTTGACTACGGCTTCAGTGGGATCATCTTGTTCGCCATGGTAAACGGTCGTCTGCCATTCAATGACAACCAGTTGATGGAGATGGAGGAAGAGATGAAGATGCAGAGGCTGAAGTTCGAACGGAGCGTGTCTTTCGGTGAGTTAAATTAAGGATTTAATCTTGCTTTGGTCGATTTCATTGGATGATGAATTTTGTCTTGAAACAAATTTAATGGACTGCGAAGCAGTTCATGTTGAATTTGTTTCAAGACCAACTCAATTCATCACCCAATGACATATTTCAATCAACGTGTTTTTTCAATAATTGGAACTTCTGAAGTCCATTCTGATAGTTTGTCCAGTGAGTCTAGTTCTCAGCGATGCTGTATTTCTTAGATTGAACTTCAATTGCGAAAGTTCGTCTGTTCGTGAGTGCATACGCGCTCTTTACTGTCTTTTCTCGCCTATGGTATGTGAGAACACTGTCTTTTTTATTTGAATCGAATAGAGAAGTGAATTTCGTGTAGACTGCAGTGCTGTCCTAAACTATGATTGATTTTGTGCATCTGGTTTTTGGAAGACATACCTCTGACCATAAATATATTTTTACGATCTAGGATACGAGAACATTTAGATATATCTTACCTATTTTCTTCTTTGTTTACAAAATGTCGATGAAGAGTATGGAGATACCCCTCTACTATTACTGATGTGAAAGCGACTGTAATGGTTTTATAAATCGTATCTTATTTACGTTGTTTAATGAATGGACCGGACATGTTTTGTCGTTTAGACTGTATGGTTCTTATACGGAAGATACTTCAGTACCATCCGTCTGTGAGACCGCCTTTGGATGAAGTCATAGATGACAAGTGGTTGACCGGAAATAAACCGATACCGCGCCAGGTTACCAAGCCTAAATGGACCGTAAGTTTTGGAGATGATGTGCGATGTTCGTTCATTGACAGTGCTCTATCGTTTAGAACACTAAATACGGTGTTTAAATCCGGAACAATGCTGATCATAGGCAATAAGCTTGACGCAGACTTGCAGGATAATGCCTTCATATTTCTGTATGAAAATACCTATTCCGTGTTTGCGTATTGCAGAGTTATCTTCTCTTGGAAGCAGGAATTGATTGTTACGTCACTTGTTTGTGAGAGCAACGTCATCAATTTTTGAGAAAACGACGTAATTTTCTCACACAAACCAATGACGTAACAATCAATACCTGCTCCCAAGAGAAGATAACTCTGCAATACGCAAAGACGGAATATGGTTGTGGCATTCATAGTTTAGGGGTTTTGCGCACATGCCACTCTTTTTTAACAGTATTTTCGACGATGTGGATTTGATGACTTTAATTTGGCTTACTGTATCTATTACCAAATGTCTAAGGTGCAACCACCTGTGTGTGTGTTACGTTCCACTTTCTATTATAAAGATGGTTTTGTCATCTGTTCCCTTTCTTCGAACTAGAACCCGTACAAATGCCAGGAGAAGGTCACCCCAGATATAGACATTCTACGTGTTGATCAGACAAGCGCACCACGCCGATCCAAACCGATCTGCTTTAAGGCATCACCAAACAAAGGTCACTCGAATACGTCAACCCGGACCGTGACCTTGAACCAAGCGGCCGGGGAAACTGTTACATTGAAAAGTAGAAGAGTACCTAGACCGGGTAAGTTTGGGAATAGCATACACTTTCGTTTCGTGCTAATGTAATTTCCAGTTGAATATGTCACTGTATTTCGTTTTCCTTTGATGATTTAGTGAAATGATCTTAAAAGTAAATGGACACTGCACTTGTGATCATAGCACTTGTGATCATGTCTGTAAACAAACTGATAGCATCATGTGACTCCTGATCATCATCAGTAATTCATGCAACGGGTAGAATGCATGTACGTATGGAGGATATTGAGACGTCACAGACGTTTTGTTCGTGTATTGACTGAAAGAAAGGAGATACGTAAAGCTGGATTGTTCTGTCCATTTAGTGTGTAACATCACTGTACACATAATGAGATATGTCCATACTGTCTAAAGCTATGGTGTGTCAAACCAATGCAGTGCTTCGATAAACAATCCTCACCGTACGTAATAATCAGTTGGAATTGTCTTAGAATTATATAACTTGAAACGAATGAGCGTCCACATGCATTTTGTGTTGATGCAGGTCCGAAACTGCCCCTCAGGCCAAACACGTGGCCAAAGACGGCCAAGGACCAGAAGGACAGTGGCACAGGCGCGGCGTCCCGTAAACCTAATTTCCGGTACATCGCACAGCTAGTAATGATGAACAAGGATAAGTTGGACCCATCACCCACACCATGTTCTGGCAAGGAAGGCGTCTGCAAACAAATGCCACTATGGTTTATGTATAATAAGGTGAGTGCTGTCAAAGCATAGTTTCTGACGCTCTTAAGCAAGGACGAAAGTGTTAAAAAATAAAGAAGGACGCTCAATTTTTCAATTATTAAAAAATTGCTATCATCTTTAAAAAAAATAGGAGTTTTATATTCCATTTCCTTGGAAAGGCAGTCGGTAAACAATGGCGACGGCAAAGCCAATGTATGTTTTTCAGGAGATAGCAACTTTGACACATACATCAAAAAATATTGTAATGGCATTATGTTATGAAAATGTAAGTTAATTAGTTGCGGGACAAATACATTAATATACTCAACGTTTATGAATTAAGTGTGATGGCCTGTTGCATTGTGTAAAATAATCTAAAAATAAGCAACAGTAATATGAACTTTATTGCTTTTAAATTTCATGTTGCTGATATTCTTGTAGTTTATAAGCATAATTGTGTTTCCTTCTATATTGACAGCTCTTCCGTGATCAATGTAAAGCTGACAGCGCCTCTGGTGGCGATTCAAAATGTACCAAGAGTGGCAAACCGAATTCTGCCGTGAAAGCATGGGAAACCGCCAAGGTCGACAGTAATGTTAAACCTAACCCAGACAGCAAATCCAAAAGTAATTGCCCATCACGCTCGGGCAGCGCGGGGAAAATCACCACACCTAAGGCGCGTGTCGGGTCAACGGGTTCAAAGCCAGAAAATACCGAAAACAAACGATGTGGATTCCCCCAAAGGTCATATGCCAAAAAAGTCGTAACAGCCAACACACGGAACGGAACGGTAAAGTTTCCAGTGGAAGGATCAACGAAGCAGATGACACCGAAATCTGCTAACTTCATTCTTGGTAGAACCAGGGTAAGCATCATCTGCTTTATTTTACTGCCATCATTGTATTCCATGTGTAGTTAGTAAAAATGCTTATTAAAATTTTGGAGGGTTCACCAAGTTACGAAATTTTTTGAATGCTCCTTTATCTAATTTATACATTCTATTCCATTTGCCATGAACATCATACATGTATATGTGATATGAAATATTACTCCTGTCAACAAAATCGCTTTAAATAATGAGAAATGGATAGTTCATTTGTATAAGGAAATGAAACATTTTAATTGAAAACTACCAAATACTAAGTATATATAATTAACTTGTTATTCATGATTGACTGTCAATATTTCACAATAAACATAAGCACAACACTCCTCAGCATCGCCAGTCAGTTGTCCATCCTTTGTGTATACAGGTGACCGTTACAACCGCCAGTCCAGGTATATCAAAATCTGCAGTGACCAGTCATTCCAAAGCCAAAGAAACAGCGTGCACCCCACGCGCTACAGAGGTTACACCGCACGGTGAAGGTTACAAACCAAAAGTGGAGCCTAAGCTCAAGTTTGAAGAGGAACTATCGAGCTTATTATCACCAAGCGAACTGTAAGTCTCAACTACACTGTTTTTCAAAACTACAGCAAACCCTGTCTAAATCAAACACCCCTGGGACCAATAGAGCGATACCCGTCTACTGTCTAAACGAACACAAACTTCACGGGGCAATATTCTTGTTCAAAATGGACAGTTGTCCAGATTATATATATACATAGCAATGCATATGGGGGATCTACTAAAAGATGCAATAAACATATAAATGTAATATATTGTGGGATCTTGTCAAAGTACAATTAATTTCTAAAAATGTATTCTGTGGATTAACCGAAATATGTATACAGTTCGACCTTATCCAGGTTTCATGTACATAATAATGGGTTAAAGACTAGGTTTAATTTATATAACAATATCCACTTTGGGTCAAAGACTATGTTTAGTTTACATAATAATGGCCAATTTGGGGTGAACACTAGGTTTATTTTACATAATAATGTCAACTCCGAGTTAACGACTAGGTTTAATTTACAGTATAATGTCCACTTTGGGATACAGACTAGGTTTAATTTACATTATGATGTCCACTTTGGGATAAAGACTAGGTTTAATTTACATAATAATATCCACTTTGGGATAAAGACTAGGTTTATTTACATAATAATATCCACTTTAGGTTAAAGACTAAGTTTAATTTACATAATAATGTCCTCTTTGAGTTGAAGACTAGGTTTGATTTACACGGAAATTACACTTTTGATATTTCAATCAATGCGATGACTTGCTTTTTTCTCTTATCTTGGACAGGTGTTAACAGAATCTATCATCCTCTCGGGGGGCAAAGCCTCGTGTTTGGCAACTTAAGAATCTCCTCCCTCGGGTTGAGATTCCCCTATTTTATCTCCTAAGGGATGAGAGATTCAATTAATCTCATACCGTGGCAGTCTAGCTTCATAGAGCTTATGATATACTTTACTTGTGAAGCTGAGGACATTTTACTAGTGGTCATAAGACTTTGCCAAAAGACACAAAATTAAAAACTTGATGGTAGCATGCCCTTTTACCCAACGCAAATGTTATGGTTTACTCTCTACCCCCTTTCCACCTTAAAAAAACAAACCAAACCAAACCTTTTCACCTTCTGCATATTAAAGGCCAAACAAAGCAACTCTAAATATTGGTATATTTTGTACTTACTAGCGATTTATGACATAAATAATTCATCAATCACACAAAGATAGGAATAAAACACATTGTCTCGGGCACATACACTCATACACAACACACATGGATGTAGGTCCTTACATAACCTTAGCTTTTAATAGGACGTTAAACAAAATAAAACCAAAACCAAAAAATAAAACGGTATATCATACCTTAGGTATTTTAGAAAAACATTGGATGTTTTTGTCAACATAATGAATATGTGTTGTATTTGTTTCGATAAGGTCTTTAATTCATAATGGTTTAAGATTAGTATACACGACGACAGGGACATGAAATAATGTGATGTTATGTTTTGTCGTAAGGCATATAATACTTACTTTCTATTTCACCAGACAACTTCTACCACCACTAATGGGCCAAATCGTCAAACACCATGAGGGCGAAGTCCGACAGTACCAGGGCAACCGCCGAATGTCTTTCTGTCCTCGTATGAAGAAACATAGACAGAGAGTGATCGTCCATTCTTGTACCTAGCGGATGGCTTAAATATCAAAAGCAAAAGCTATCCCCAGCGTATTCCGTCATAACATGAAATTATTTCAGTCAAAAGAAGCGATTCAAATAAATTACATGATTACAGATGTATTTCTGTGTTCTGTTTTTTACATGTACAATGTATATTGCATGTATAACAATTATAAATATCGTGTCCATGTTCGACAGTTGCTTGAAGAGCTTTCTGATTATTCTGTCAAATGTCAAGATAACTTGAATTCAACAACGATCGAAGATATACATAGTAGTAGAGAAGAAAGAATGATGGAGGTGGTAATAAGAATCTAACAGACCAGTTGGCGAATTAACTTTGGCTGAAGTCCAATAAAGTTTCCAATATAATTAGATGATATTACGTAGAACAATTGGTGAATAGGGTAAGAGAATAGTATAATTTCTCATCTCCTCGTGGGTGAGTTAGGGGAATCTCAACCCGAGAGGGAAGATTCTTAAGTTGCCGAGTGTTTGGCAACTTATGAATATTTCCCCGAGGGTTGAGCTTCCCCTATCTCACCCCCAAGGGGGTGAATGATTCTTTTTCACTTACCCTGTTCACCCAGTGTGTAGGTCATATTCATAATGTAATATTAACGTTACAGGCTATACGTTCATCTGCATTGGACACCAGTCCTCTTCTGGCCAGCCATCCGACACATTTTTGGGATTGGAGATAATTAGCATTTACTTCTTGTGTTGTGTCAGTAGTTCGAGCGTGAAAACAAAATTGCTGCACTACACAATTAACGCCTTTGAAAAACGACATTTTAAAATGTTCACATGAAAACCCTTTCCAACACACATGGCAGCTATCAGAATGCATAACACTGTCACATGAAACGATCGGCATATCTTTGGCGAACCTGCAGATCTACAGGAGAGGCCGAAGGTGTAATTCAGAATCCTTCTAAGATACGTATTCTTCTGGAATAGAATAACTTGACGTTAATATGTAGGGCACATATCAGAGTTTTATAAGACAGCTCAGACACGTTGCGATAGAATTAACGGAATTAAAGTTGTTGAACATTTGAAAAGCTAGAAAATAGAATTAAAAAAAAAAAAAAAAAAAAAAAATTGGGGAAATTTTTNGGAAATTATTGGCTGCAGTGCCCAAGAAAGGCTTTAAGGAAAGACTTTAAAGGTTTTTTTTTCAAAGTCTGAAGAAGTCATTTTCGATGCTTCATATTCTATAGAAATTAAAATACTAAATGTAGAAAATTCTCCGGGTTGAATTCATTTTAGCGATTCGGACGGCAGTGATTGATACGTACCCTTAACGTTAATATAAACGTATTGGTAGAAAGATTCCTTGACCCATTATGAAATGTTATCATGCTTATCTAACTAGCATTGATAAAATTTCATATTGTGATAGTAACCTTAGAAATAATGTTGCATTTTGTAACCTGAAATGTAGCTCTAGATAAAACAAAATCAACGACCACCTCTTGTGGAGCCCCTTAAGATGTAAACATTACTATGCAAGTACATGTGTCTTTGATTTTGCGTAAAAAGTAAAGAGAATAATTGTAGTTCCTTGATCACATGATTTAAAATACAGACCATATTACCAGGCCATATATACTATTTTGTTCAACACCGAATTGTAACAGTTGTTCATCCGTCTTCACTAAACATCTACAATCCGGTAAGTATGCTGCTAATTTTGTAAATGTTAATGGTTCGCAACAATTGCTTGATGAATGTTATTAGACGTTACCGCAAAACGAATACATATACTAGCTCTTTTTATTGTATCGGTACATTCAAAGACAGTTTCTGAATGCTCAGTACAGCATCGTGCCGAAAATGTTCGCGATTTGCCAGGATTAACACTATAGTTCATGTATCTCTATCTTCTTCCATTGAATTTTCCTGGAACCAGTTTTGTGCCACTGCAATGAAATTAGACACACCGAAAGAAAATCAATTGATGTTTTATCTGACAATATTTTCATTTTTTTCTTGGAATGATTTGTATTTGTATATGGTGAGTTATTCACGGAAAAACATTCAGTGCCATTATTTTGTAAGACAAAGAACAAAATGGCAGGTAAAAATCGATTTCATCTGATTAACTTGTCGTACTTCGAAAACAAGTAAATACAAATGTTTTAAAAGATTGTGAGATTATTATATAGAAACATATATTTCAGTAAATTACATTTTATTTCAATAGTGCTATAAGTTAACACCAGATAATTCAAATAAGAAAAGAATGTAAAAATGCATAAAATGAATATTAGATTTTGGGAAACCTCAATTACTTTTAGTCTCTGCTGGTGGATTATTTAGTCCCTAAACTTTGCTGCAACCTTGCTAACCAGTTATCATTTTTGAGTAGAGGTAAGTTCATAATCTCCCAAACGAAGTAGGGGACTTATTTACACCGTTTCTTCTTCCGTGCGTTTTCTCAGAAACTACACGTTAGATTCCAATGAAACATCACATGAGTATTGGGGGCATGTGCCCAGATATGCAACACACCCTTTTTTTAAAGCTGCGCATTCAAAATGGCCGCCACGGCCTCCGATTTATTAACACATGTATAGGTATATGCAAAGGTGATGCCATTTTACCCACTCTATCTCCAATATTGCTTTAATATGGTATGTAAGTATATAATGGCACTGTCAACTCTACCCAAACAGGTCCCCCATTACAATTTGTACTTGGGTCAGTGTATTGTCTATATTTCTATAGTGAGTCAGTGTATTGTCTATTTCTATAGTGGGTCAGTGTATTATCTATATTTATATAGTGGGTCAGTGTATTGTCTATATTTCTATAGTGGGTCAGTGTATTGTCTATAGTGGGTCAGTGTATTATCTATATTTCTATAGTTGGTCAGTGTATTATCTATATTTCTAAAGTGGGTCAGTGTAATGTCTATATTTCTATAGTGGGTCAGTGTATTGTCTATATTTCTATACTGGGTCAGTGTATTGTCTATATTCCTATAATGGGTCAGTGTATTGTCTATATTCCTATAATGGGTCAGTGTATTGTCTATATTTCAATAGTGGGTCAGTGTATTGTGGGTATTTCTATATTGGGTCAGGGTATTGTCTCTATTTCTATAGTGGGTCAGTGTAGTGTCTATATTTCTATAGTGGGTCAGGGTATTGTCTATATTTTTATAGTGGGTCAGTATATTGTCTATATTTCTATAATGGGTCAGTGTATTGTCTATATTTCTATAGTTGGTCAGTGTATTGTCTATATTTCAATAGTGGGTCAGTGTATTGTCTATATTTCTATATTGGGTCAGGGTATTGTCTATATTTCTATAGTGGGTCAGTGTATTGCCTGTATTTCTATAGTGGGTCAGTGTTTTGTTTATATTTCTATAGTGAGTCAGTGTATTGTCTATATTTCTAAAGTTGGTCAGTGTATTGTCTATATTTCTAAAGTTGGTCAGTGTATTGTCTATATTTCCATAATGGGTCAGTGTATTGTCTATACTTCTATGGTGGGTCAGTGTATTGTCTATTTTTCTATAGTGGGTCAGTGTATTGCCTACATGTCTATAATGGGTCAGTTTATTGCCTATGTTTCTATAGTGGGTCAGTGTATTTTCTATATTTCTATAATGGGTCAGGGTATTGTCTATACTTCTATAGTGGGTCAGTGTATTGTCTATATTTCTATAACGGGTCAGGGTATTGTCTATATTTCTATAGTGGTTCAGTGTATTGTCTATATTTCTATAGTGGGTCAGTGTATTGTCTATATTTCTATAGTGAGTCAGTGTATTGTCTATATTTCTATAGTGGGTCAGTGTATTGTCTACATGTCTATAATGGGTCAGTTTATTGTCTATGTTTCTATAGTGGGTCAGTGTATTGTCTACATTTCTATAGTGGGTCAGTGTATTGTCTATATTTCTATAGTGGGTCAGTGTATTATCTACATTTCTATAACGGGTCAGTGTATTGTCTATATTTCTATAATGGGTCAGTGTATTGTCTATATTTCTATAATTGGTCAGTGTATTGTCTATATTTTTATAGTGGGTCAGTATATTGTCTATATTTCTATAATGGGTCAGTTTATTGTCTACATTTCTATAATGGGTCAGTTTATTGTCTATATTTCTATAGTGGTTCAGTGTATTGTCTACATTTCTATAGTGGGTCAGTTTATTGTCTATATTTCGACATTGGGTCAGTGTATTGTCTATATTTCTACAGTGGATCAGTGTATTGTCTATATTTCTATAGTGGGTCAGTGTATTGTCTATATTTCTATAGTGGGTCAGTGTATTGTCTATATTTCTATAGTGGGTCAGTGTATTGTCTATATTTCTATAGTGGGTCAGTGTATTGTCTATATTTCTATAGTGGGTCAGTGTATTGTCTATATTTCTATAGTGGGTCAGTGTATTGTCTATATTTCTATAGTGGGTCAGTGTATTGTCTATATTTCTATAGTGGGTCAGTGTATTGTCTATATTTCTATAGTGGGTCAGTGTATTGTCTATATTTCTATAGTGGGTCAGTGTATTGTCTATATTTCTATAGTGGGTCAGTGTATTGTCTATATTTCTATAGTGGGTCAGTGTATTGTCTATATTTCTATAGTGGGTCAGTGTATTGTCTATATTTCTATAATGGGTCAGTGTATTGTCTATATTTCTATAATGGGTCAGTGTATTGTCTATATTTCTATAACGGGTCAGTGTATTGTCTACAATTCTATAGTGGGTCAGTGAATTGTCTATATTTCTATAGTGGTTCAGTGTATTGTCTACATTTCTATAGTGGGTCAGTGTATTGTCTACATTTCTATAATGGGTCAGTGTATTGTCTACATTTCTATAATTGGTCAGTGACAATTTAAACAATATTTCCTTACTTTACAGGAATCAGGTTGTTGAAAATGTTAAACATTTTCTGGTTGAAAGAATAGGAACTGTTTTTTTTATTTTTATAATATTTGTGTCACCTGTAAAATGAATCAAAAACATCAGCAATTACAAATTCAAATGATTTTATTATAATTTATAAAAGAAATGTAATTTCTTACCTCTGATCCCTTTTTTCAACATATTCAGCACCACCAAAGCATACAAAAACACTTTTTTACACATTCATAAACAGATCAGTAACTCATACCAAATTTCACAGCAATTAAAGAAATTAAAATAAGAAAATCACTCATCAACATTATATTGTATTGATTGGTTAATTTACATGTTAAACAAGCTACCTGAAATAAACCCCTCTCGCCAAGTGAAATACACTTTTCATGTATATACATAGTGTATACCATCTTTTGAAAGTTTTGGAATTATCATTGGTAAAATACATATATTGATTCGAGCATGAAATATACATTCCATTATACAAGAATTGTATAGGTTTTTATCATTTACCCAAGTAATCCATCCTATCACTTCACCATAATTTATCAACTAAGTTGAGAAAAATATATTTTGTGGATATATTTTGAGAATCTTCATAATCAATGATGCTGATCTTCCAAAATTGCAAAGAGACTTGACATTTTTTATGTCAAAATATTAATTCAATTATAATAGACAATCTAATGACTAAATTAACGTATAAATTGAAAATCAACACAAAAATTGCTTGAGCAGTTGTATGACTCGAAACAGATTTTGATTAGTTATAATAAAGACAATATAAACAACCTGAGGATGAATTTTAGATTCTAATCTTTCAGCAGACAAAAAAAATACAGTGAAACCTGTGTAATCCAACACCTGAATACGTATACTACGATATCCTGTCATATCAAACATGCAGCTTTGATGCAATGTCTTATACATAGTTCCAAATAATACATTGTATTTCGGCACTCTGTCTAATCCAACCAATATGTTGAATTTCACAAGGTGTCGGATTAAACATGTTCCACTGTTACAGTAACATCTTGTTTCAATATCTAAAAGTACATGGCACAATTTGGAATAAATAGGTAAACCTCTGGTTTTGGTTCTCTCATAGTTCTCTCATACTTGGAAAACACTTTTCCAACAGTGCATGGCTAGGCATGTCTGCTGTGTCTTGATAGTTCTGTATATTGCTAGACATGCAACACTGAATCAGTTGTAAAGCAGGGTTGTCAAACCAGTCGAGTTTTACAGTTTTGTAGTAACCGGTCACTTGAAAAATCTTCCGATCAAGTAACCGGTTAATCCGTCAATTTTTTAATCAAACAATAAACAAGTTACATTGTATTTCTACTCAATATCGTATGCGGTGATATTGTCCTTGAGAAACATAGTTGGATGGACAAATTTATCCGTAGATGATTGCACCTCTTTAAATGATTCACCGATATATCATTCGATTGTGGAGATTATTTTTACGCCTCACTCTTAAAAGTGATTTCTACCTCACAAAATTGGTATTTCACAACTCTGCATTCTGGTTCCCTTTTAAAATCTGTTTGGGTTTCTAAAAGGTGTTGTCAGTATCTCCTTTTAAATCTTAACTACCGAGAACAAAAACATCACACTAACAGGTCAGTCTGATTATAGCTTTTCTAACAAATACTCAAAAACGGTCTCATCCATAGATAAATTCTTGGTATAAGCCTTATAACAAGGAGCTCCCCATGGGTTAAATAGATGTCCGACTATTCGGTTATTGATTTTGGTAACCCAGTGCATGGTTTTCCGACTGAGTAACTGGATAACCATTGACAACCCTATCTTAAAGCAAAAATCATGAAAAAAGGACACATAAATTACCCTGTATATCTTAAGTACATTGTAACAAATTCTTTTCCAAATTAAAAAAACAGTTAGGAATAGTGTCATTTCAAATCTATCACAAATAATTCAACAGAAATTTTCATATCCACAGTAATTAATTAACAACATCCTAAAAACATGATAAAGACCAATCTTCGCGCTTGAAATCATTACCATCTCCCATTTTCGGATTACATCCTGTCAGTTATATCCCTCACATCACCCATTCCACCTTATTTTTTTTTGTGGAGAAAAAAAAGAGAGAAAAACCAAGGTTCTTTTAGCAATAACGGAGTACTCTCTTCCTCACTCCCACTATTATTGAAGTATAGTGGTTGTTTCAAGTTCAAATATCAGTTAACTATTTTCTTGATATACCTTAATATTTTCGCCATGCCAGTCTTTCCCCCTCAACCTTTTAAGAGAATTCACCCAGTGAGAAAATTTGCTCTACTAAATGCATAATAGTTTAATTGAAAATGTGTAAATGCGGGCAGAAAACAATAAACATCCATTAAATATATCAGACTGAGTCTAAAACTTAAAATCAAAAACTTATATCAAATTGCTGTTAATACTGTCACGATAAATTACAACTCTCGCACTTCACAAACAAACATATTTGTCAAGCTATATAATGTGTTTTGCAAAGATGCAATGTTTTGGACTTGGTCATTAAACATGTGTCTGATCCCAGTTTCACAAATTTTCTTACTTTTAGGAAATTCCTTAATTTAATGATTTTTCCATACGAAAGCATTACTGAAATTAAGGAAAATTTCCTTAAATTTTTTCTTTACCCCAAATTATCATATCCCATAAGCAAAAAAAAGGACTTACTGAGTGTTTTTGAAACAAGGACCTTGTCTGTTAATTGGTAAATGATTTATAAGACACTGAATCTTTTATATCATTTTGATAAGTTGCATACATTCTGTCCAAATTCTCTCGTTTTTTGTCCATAATTCCCTGTTGTTGGCAATCTGTCTGTAAATTTCTGTTGTTAATGTTTAGTCCATGTACAACTTTATCATTATCATTTTGTCCATGTTAACTTGCGGGGTACTCCTTAAGGAGTTGTCCTGCTATCACAAGGCGCTGAATCTCACTGGTGCCCTCATATATCTCGGTGATGCGTGCGTCCCGGTAGTGTCGCTCTGCGGGCATGTCTGTCGTGAACCCCATACCTCCTAACACCTGAATAGCCTGTAACATTACAATTGTTTAAAATTTATTGATGAATTATCAGTTGTACAAATCAACTTACAGAAAATGTATGTTTATGATGCAATTTAAGATGGTTGCTACATCAGACTTTTGTCAATAAGTTGAACTAAATGCAAAGAAGCAATTTGTTTTCGACTGAAGGAAAAAATTATAATGTGCTAATGCTAAATGGTACAACAAAATTATAATATATACTGTAACACAACTGGTGTTTATTTTTCAAAAATATCTAAACTAATAGCTTGTTTTGAAAAAAAACGACTGAAAATTCTTTTAACTCATTCACCCCTGAAGACACATTTGAACTCTTCCAATTTAAAGATTGGAATAATTCATTATGAAATTTTAGGGTTGAATGAGTTAAGGACATCAACAAAACCAGCTTTTGGTCCCCGAACATTAGATGGCATCAACTAATTAAGACATTTATCCCCAGACCACAAAAAGCATCAACAAAATCAGATCTTAGTCCCCAAGCAATATGGCATCAATAGAATAGTTTACAGTGAAAGATAAATAAAAAACAAAAAAACTTTTATCGAATCTGACCAAATGCTTATGTGCTACCAAGGCAATTCAAATCAACCGTCTTCTCTGTCAATCTGCTGCAACTGAGATTTGGTTCTACCAGTACCAAATATCATTATATACCTGACTACTAGTTACTTTTTTTTTTTTAATTCAATCCAAGTTTATTGTACATTATACCATGTAAATCATTGAACTTTTGAACATTGAAATGTTTTTGTCCTCAATTCAAAATAACTTACTTGCAAACAGAACAATTTGACAACAGGAAAAGCATGTATTTCCCAAAAGGACATTTAAGTGAAGTGTAAACCTCAATAAAATGGTTCCTAGTTGTGTTATATTACATTTAACAGTATACCTGACGATGATATAATTGATATTGCTACTTTTTACGAACCAGACTACTGTATTTCTTGAGAAATGCATCAGCTGAGTAACCAAGAACCACACAAAACTCTTCTTACAGCCGAATAGTATACACAGTTGCACAAACTCTGTTGAATCAAACATCAATCCTCAGACCAAACAAAATTTTATATCTCTTTAGGTTGACATACTGAAATTAAAATTAGGGGAGAAAGGGGGACATTTATTTTCATTTTTTGAAAAGCTTTCAGATTGTGTCTACAGTAGACAGACTGATCCTTACTTAACCAGTTCTCGTGTAAAACTGGGCATAAAATCTACAGCGTCAACAGTCAAATCCAAGGTAGGCAGGTTAACCCTGAAAACTGTTTTGTGTCTGACCTATAATTACTACATTAATTGTTCTGGTCTATACACACTTGTTGAAAGTTACTGATTTCCTTTAAACAAACTTGTATATATATATCTGGATAACGTAAATAATTTTGCTAGACTAATAAGAAGAGACGTTTTCAGCTTTACTTGGTTGCATTTGTCCTTTCTCACCTGGTGACTGACGTTGGTTGCTGCTTCAGATGCTGCTAGTTTGGCCATGGCTGCTTCCTACAAAACAAATACAAACACATATTGTTTACTGTATACAGGGATACTTCTGCCCAGTGAAATATTCAGGAAAATTAATTTTCAATTATTGCTATTAATTTCAATTTTAATACCACATATTTAATCCTTTTCTCTACAACTAGTACTATATCTTGGAAAATGTTTGTGATCTACATAGGTATAAAAACAATTGAAAATATTCAATTAACAGATATTTATAAAAAAAAAATAGTTCAGATAGCATTCATCAAAAAAAGGTTATTGTGTACAAGGTCGGATTACATCTGATAAGAGAATAAAAAGGCTTATTGAAAGAAAACAAAATCACATATCATGTCAGTTATATCAAGCAAGTATACCGAACAAAATTTAAGGAAACTAAAGAAATGTTTTCATGAATTCAGATTACCAAGAGATTAATCATTTGTTTGATATCATGTACATTGTAATCTGAAGTGATTGTTAAATAACCTGGTATAAGAGGTGACATAATCAGACCTTTATATATGGTTTGCCATCATCCTTCAGCATAGCAGCCTTCCATGTCAACAGCCTGGCACTCTCAATAGCCATGGCCATGTCTGCCAACTTGGACTGAGAATAAAAACACATCTAATTAGGATTTCTATCTTACACCCGTCACCTAAATATGTGATAGATCAAGGCCTGGTGTAGAGCTTCTCAATCTGTGATCAAGGCCAGGTGTACAGCTTCTCAAACTCTGATCAAGGCCAGGTGTAGAGCTTCTCAATCTGTGATCAAGGCCAGGTGTAGAGCTTCTCAATCTGTTACGTTTCCTTTAAAACCCCATTTTCCTTAAGAATCCCTGTCCCACTGTAGGCAAGACACTAGAGAACTCCACTTTAGTTTTTCGTACCAACAGTTACTTCCCCTTAATTTTGTTTTGGCTATAACTAGAGCGCAACTGGGCCAGGGTACTGCCATTGACCAGATATATCACTTGGTTAAAGCAACAGTATACTGATTAGGGGTCCAGGGTTAAAATCCTGGTCCAGCCTCATTGTATATTTACACTCAGAATGCTGGTGTTTTTATTTGGTTACCCGGTACTTATTATCTTCATGATATTTTGCAGGCACAATTTCCTTTTCAGAAATTATTAAAGCTATAGTCATGCCAGTAGAAATGAGTTCCCAATGCATAATAACAGTACTAGTTTTTGGCAGCAGTACAAAGTTCCTTGTAGACTCTTTCCTGCATGATGACTTTCGAAAAACTCGCACAGATCAATCCATGAATTTGTCAAAGTAAACAAAAACAACACAGTAAGATATAAATTGACATGTACACGGTAAAGATGTTTAAAAATAGCTTTCATAAAATTCAGAAAAGAACAAACTAATTTCTATTAATCTTCAAAAGATTTTGTGAATTTATTCCCTTATGTACAGTACCTGAATTGTCTGCATGCGTGATATAGGTAGGCCAAATGCCTCCCTCTTCTGGGCATAGTCAACAGCACATTCAAATGCTGCCTGAAAAAAAATAGTACATGCATCAGACTTTATTTAAGGCAAAACAACGTTTATATGTTTTTTCTGCTTTTGGCTCTCAAGAATTTGGGTAGGTAATTCTTCTTTTATTTTCAGAACACTTTTATAAAAGTTTAATGTTGAGATATTGTGTAAGACATACAAATGCGTATTTCAAATAGGCCAAAAAGACAAATATCTGAAAATTACACAAATTAAACATATATGTATGCATCATTACCTGTGCAATTCCCAAACCCTGCGAAGCTATTCCTATTCTTCCAGCATCTAGGGTTTGCTGGAAATATGCAAAAACAAGAAAAATCAAAACATTTTAAATTAAATAAAGTCCTATTAAATCCAAAAATTAAGGACAATTTCACATTTTAAACCTTTGAAAATCCAGACATCATTAATCAAACTTACACAGTGTAATGGCAAAGACAGAAACAAATAAAATAAAAAAATAAAAATTTCTAAATAAACATCTTTTTAAACTTCTTAAAATAATTCACATTTTCAGTTGTTGAAGCATTAAATTTATATACATTTAGTTCAATTCGTTTAACTTGCACTATTTTATTCCTGAAGTGATGTAATGGTGTAATGTCTTTCTTATTTAACTGGTGATGAGGGAGGAACTGCTTTATAGAAGGGAGAATTCTAAATCATTTGAGATGTATCAAAGCATTTGATTGTAAATCAAAATAATTTTCCCCTCAAATTTCTCATTTCCATATGAAGCCAAGACGATAATTGTTAATGATTCATGGGTAGTGCAGTGGGTTGGATTCCCTGATCAGACGTGAAAAAGTATGGAGTCACCTGCCTGACCAGATGGGTTTTCTCCGGGTACTCAGGTTTCCGCCCCCAATAAGATCCCCCCCCCCCCTTGCAAGCTAACATTCGTGTCAACAAGAGACATAATGACATCAATGACCCTGACTGACCTAAGCATGTCATGAAATTGATTATTAATGATGTCATCTTATAGCTTGACCCTGAAAGTTCAATGTAATTCCACCTCAATTTGAATGTTCCTGACTTCCCTAATCCATGGCAGAGTGTTCCTGATTTTGAAGAAAACACTTAAAACAATCTTCATATTGTATTTTTTTTTAGTGTTTTTTTATTTATATGAATCAGAACAGGGATAACTGTATTGGATTTTGAGTTTTATACTGCCGTAAATTTCAAAATACAGCTGTGTTCTCCCCAAGCTATTTTAGCGTAACGGTACCGTTACTCATTTAGAGGTTTATAACAACACAAATACGACTTTGCACGACAGATATCCACTGACTGAATGAAATTTAAAACCACCTTGGTTTTTTATCCAGTTTTATACAAAACCTAAAATATTTATTTTCTTTTTAACAATATAATTGATCTGCTCAACTTTTTTTATGTATTATAAAAATAATGTAAATAATTTTCATAATAATAGATGAACACGGATGTTACCTTTATTCTTTCCCATTTTGTACTGTTACCTGTTCCAAATTAATATGCATTTTAACACATAACTTATTGGGGCAGAAAAATCATTTGTATCAGCTTGACCAGGAATATAGAAACAGATTTTGCTATAGATTTGTTTGCTGTTATTTTTGTCGTTTCTTTTTTTCATTTTACATTTAAAAAAAGAATAAAGTGATAAGTTCAAAGTAAAATGTACATGCAGTACACAATACCTTTTTTTTTATTTATTTCCCTACCATAGCAATTTTGAAGCCCATGCCGGGTTCCCCGAGCAGGTATTCCTTTGGTATCCTGCAGTCCTCAAAAATGAGATAGCATGTAGAGGTGGCTTTGATGCCGAGTTTGTCTTCCTTCTTCCCAAGGGACAGGCCGGGCGTCGGCTTGGGCACCAAAAACGCACTGATACCCTGAACAGCAAACAAAATCCATGTGTTCTCAGTCTGATTACAACCATGCAGACTGGCAAACACAGATGTGAACACCTCGAAAGTGTTGCTGAAATATGCTATGTATTACCGTCAACACAGTACTGTCCAACAATTTGAGAGTGACCATTAATTATTTAGCAATCATTTTTTACTGAATACTGTTTACACGGGTACATCTTTTTTTCACATTGGTTTTATTTGTTCTATACTCTGACAGGGCATTATTAGATGAAAGCCCACAACTTTATTACATTAAGGCCCTTCTGACAGAGTTTGTGAGGATGCATATGGTTGTTGTTTTATGTGACATTTGAACCCTCATATTTATTTTTGGAATAAAACTTTGACTTGACTTTCTCCCACCTCCAAAAAACAATTAACCCACTGTTCAGTAGTGTCGAATACATCAAACTGACTCAGTATAACTGTAAATTTAACAAGAGGCCCATGGGCCTTAACGGTCACCTGAGTCTACAGTATTTTTGTTTGTTTGTTGAAATATGTACCAATTTGAGTAAAAAATAGTATAATGTTAACTTAACTTTGTCAGGACCATGAGCTGATCATTCCTAGACCAATTTTAAGTGAGATCGGCCTATTAGAATTTAGTAGCAAAATAGCGGCCATGGCAGCCAAATTGTATTTCTGATAAATAACAACACTTTGTCAGGACCATGAGCTGATCATTCCTACAAAGTTTCAGTTCAATCGGCCTAGCAGAACTTGACTTTAAGTTTGAAATAG
>NW_018408747.1:703506-759175 GCF_002113885.1 Mizuhopecten yessoensis | reverse complement strand
CCAGCAGAACTTGACTTTAAGTTTGAAATAGGTTTTCAAAATGGCGGCCGTGGCGGCCATATTGGATTTCTGATCGACCCGAAAAATAACAACACTTTGTCAGGACCATGAGGCGATCATTCCTACCAACTTTCAGTTCAATCGGCCCAGCAGAACTTGACTTTAAGTTTGAAATGTAAAATGTTAACGGACGACGGACGACGGACGACGGACGAAAACGGATAGCAATAGGTCACTTGAGCTAAAGCTCAGGTGACCTAAAAATGACACAATAGTTATTATTGTACTGAGAGAAAGCAATATCCCTGGATAACCCTTGCTGTTGCTGCTTATTCAGTGCAATTTTGTTACATTTCTTTTAAGGAAAAAAAGAAAGTAGAAAGTAAATACTCAAAGGATACCAGCAAAATAAAAATATTGATCAAACTCTTACTTTGTGCTTGAGTCCTTTATCTGTTGTTGCAAAAACCTGAAATAAGATGCAAATATCAATATTAAGATTGTGGTTACATAATATAATCACTAAACAAATGTATCCTATTATCTCATCACCTAGATATGATACTGTGCTTTCACTGTATGTACATCTGTCTCACATTACACAGCATTATTATAATAATTGGGTTTGAACTTTTGTTTGCTTACCATATTTTCCCTGTGATATGCCCAGAAAAGCTGTGCAAAAATTACTTACAAATTAAAAGTGGCAGTGGTAACACGTTCTTTGCATGGAAGGAGGAGGGGGAAGTGGGGAGGAGGAGAAAGTGGGGGNACACATACTATGGCAGCATCTGCCTCGTATCCATTGGTGATCCAGGCCTTGGTTCCATTGAGTACCCAGGAGTCCCCATCAAGCTTGGCAACGGTGGAGGCTGCTCCGGCATCACTGCCATTTCCTGTAAATAACACAAATCAATTCTACACTAGCATAGGTAGAGGACTTTTCTTCTTACACAAAAAGTAACTTCCCAAAGCTATTTCTGCAGATGTCCATAGCTATCTATGTAACTGCTCAAAGCTTTCTCTCAAACTGCTCTGTTGTATGGCCATCTATCTTAACAGAGATGACTCAGATACTATTCAAAGAGCAATACTATATCAAATTATAAGTATCAATATTCAAACATTTATCTTCTACATGACAGAAAAATTAGTCTTATTCTGTGTTAAGGTCATAGGAGTGTATTGCTAAACAGAAATAGGAAGTAAATCCCTTGTTGAAAATCCAATGTAGGGAAACAGTATCACAATTTCTGCATATTCTAATGTATAATATTAAACTGAAGAATATTATATGTTTATTATTGACAGAACAGTGTGTTCTTTCAATATTAAAGTATTTCAAAGCAATCCAGACATTAATTCAGTTGTTTTTTAATCAATGAGTCACATGTGTCCATTTTTCTGTACTTCAGGAAACCGACTACCTATTTCACTACTTTGAAGTTTTTCAAGAACGATAACTCTTACATACAATTATTATGTGCATATAATGTCAATTTTTAATCGTTTATAGATAATTAATTGTACATAATTCAGCATTTATAAAATTGATATACATTAATGCAATACTAACCTATGTCAGTATCATTTTTATTGACATTTTTTGCAAAAAATTGTGTTTCATTTTTTTTTCAGAATTCATTCCTTTTTACATAAATTCCCATTTAAAATCCGTAAAATTCTGACAATCTATATTTTTTTGTGGCAGAAAATTTTCTTTACTTCAAAGCAATATAACTACAAAATTTGAAGAAATTCTACTGAGAAATGGTGACACAATCCTATTACCTTAGATGATGTATCACTGTTATCACTGTAAATAAGTTTGGTAACATACAAACTGGCATCAGTTTACACACAGCAAGATTCAACATTCAGAGAAATAGAATGTATTTTCTCCGATGGAGGCAAAAAAAAATTGTACATGGTTCTTAAACATACAGATTTCAATATCAAATTTCAGATGTATTACCTGGTTCACTGAGTGCAAAGCAGCCAACTCGGTCACCACTAAGGAATGGATGTACAAACTGTTCCTTCTGTGCTGGTGTGGCATACTTATTTACTGGTCCTAGGTACAGGGACTGTAAAAATACATGTAACAGCATGTATCAAAAGTTATAGATAAATCCACTCCTTTCTAGTTTAATATCAGTCAGCATTTGCATCTAAATCTTACACTTTTTCATGACGCATTTCAATACAATATTGCAAACTTTTAAAAGCACTTAATTTTTATTCTGACTAAGAGCTTCAATGTATATCATTTTATATGAGTTATCTGGATCAAAAGCATCTAACAGGATTAAATTGAAGAGTGAGCCTATTCTATAGACATATTTCCTTCTTAAAGAAACTATCGGTGATAGATGAGTGAAAAGTAATTCATTCACAGTGGACTTATTTCTTTGAACCAGAAAATAACCGAAATTAATAAGAACCCATACCCTCGGGTACTTACATTGTTGACACTCATTATACAACCCGTGGATGCACATCCTCGGCTAACCTCTTCCATAGCGATGGCGTAAGCCAGGTAGTCCAGTCCTGTACCTCCGTCCGACTCGGGTATGTCAACACACATCAACCCCATCTCTCCTAGCTTCTTGACCTATGGAAACACCACATCTCTCATTTTATCAAGCATATAGATACATAGTTACACATATAGACCAACACAAATGTTGTACAAGCCTCTAATTGCTGACTATTTGCAAATAGTACAGTAGTACAGGCACAATCATAATTTTGTAAACAAACTATTTTTTACTTTGGTTTTTCAAGTGGGTTTTTTCCAGATAACGGGTTGTTGGTGACTTATATATATGCAAACACCACCTCTGCTGAAAGATTATTTAAATATGTTTATTTGTATCAAATGTGTACAAATATACAGTGTAAAACACAATCTGATTAAAATCATATCCTACCTTCTCTACGTATCACGTTATGTTATATGTAGAGAATGTAAGATATGACTTTAATCAGATTGTGTAAAACAAGACACTTTATGCTTACCTCTTACATGTAGTGCTGATGTATCTCATCTTACAAGTACATGTTTATCTCTTAAATTGGTGTATAATATGAAAATACCAACTGTTGAGGTTGTTAATAATCTCTTTTTTTGTGGGGGGGGGGGGGGGGGGGGTCCAAATTGGAAAAATACATAAAGCCTAGGAAAGCCTGTGGATCTGCCGCTGGTTTTATTTCTCAGTGCAGATATCTTAAGGAAATTGCAGTTATAAATTGTCTTGTTATTATTTTAGTGAAGGACTTTATCCATCTGATCATGAAAGGCATGTATTTGACAGCTCCACCACATACAGGTAAAGTATCCGTCTTACCTGCTCTGCCGGGTACAGGTGTTCTTTGTCAAGCTTTGCTGCTATTGGTACCAATTCTTTGTCTGCAAAATCTCTCACAGACTGTCTTAACATCTCATGTGTGTCTGGTAAACTTGATAAACTAGACAGTGGTCTACTAGCAGCAAACACATCTGGCAAAAAAAAGAATATATATCATGATGACTATTTTTAAACATATTTCAATCGAATCTCTCAATCACATAGCTGCAGCACTATACTAAGAGAGTTCTTAATCAAACTTCAATGTTCTAGGCATTCTCGATACTCGAGAATGTTCTTTGAGTTAAGAAGTTTGGTGGATTAATACCAGGCTAGGTGTACTCTGCTGAATGCCTACCTTACATACAAAGTATATAAAGATGATGAGCAAATTTAAGACAGATCTTTGCTTCCGTGCATGAAACAATAAATAAATTTCCACTTAGGTAGGATACTTCCTTAACAAATATAATATATATAAAAAAATTACACTGTTGAACTACTTTCACTTCACAATTCAAAACGGATTGGATCATGATGCTTCGATATGTTTTCGTAAAGACGAAAAATCTTAAAATACAAAATAAGCAACAAACTGGACATAAAATGCAAACAAAGTGAAAACATCTGAAAATTTAGCTATATAGTCAAACTACTCAAAACCATAAGGTATCGAAACAACTTTTGGGCAGTATCAAAATGTCTTAACTAAACAAGCGGTTGGGCATCGTCGCATACCCACGACTGATTTCGCTTCACTACTCACCCGTAGCAAAGCGAAATCAGCCTTGGGTATCGGACGATGGCAGTTGGGGTATTAACTGAAATGGGAGTTGAATTACCGAAATGAAGGAAAATAGGCTTTATATTGGCATTAGCCATTATTGCCAAAGAGAAAAGGTAAAAATAAGTCACGATCTTTTACATATGCCCCCAACGATAACATTTTTTTTTCATGTAGCTCTGATGACGGTACCGAAAATTGTGTAGTGAATTGCGAAATTAGAAAAAAATAAACCCCCGATTTTTTACATATGCCTGTAATTGGTGATGAACAATGCATAGTTATAGGTCCATTCTCTTGAAGCAATATCAATTTAAAGTCCATTTCATTCCATTTCGGTTCATAACAACAAAGGTGTTTGCAATTCTGACTGTAAATTGAGATAATAATCATATAAAAATAAGGGTATTACTATCACACGGAGGGGTGGGGTGACATCTGTGATAACAAGTACAGAAACGACAGTACTGAAACGTCTGTAACATCAATGTTTTTGTATGTGTATGTCGGTCAAAAGGCTTGCAGTGCTTATGCTATTTTGTTCATAGAAACCCATCGACTCTAAACAAAAACTTTCTTATCTTTTATCTTATCAAACGAAGACGCAGTTCAAACACAAACTTTGGACGAACGTCACGAAGCCGGTTGTATAACCCCGAAAAAGAAAACAACAAAATCTAAGTATTTCGAAGCAGCATAGTACAGATATGAGAAGTATACAAAATTGGTCCAAACTTCATCGATTTGTGTCAAGACATGGCGAATAAACTACGTTATTTCATACTTTTTCTTGAGAGAATCCGCCCGTATCGCAGAAAAGTTCTAGCAGTCGCCATTGCGCCAGAGGTTACCTCCAAAATTAGAGAGTTCCTGGTGTCAAAGGACGCCGTGCATTCGACTAGGAATATTACGGAATACAGTAAGGAACGGCAACTCAAGATCTGGGTCGAGACAAATCATGGCACATGCAAGTGTACATACTCTTGTAAACAGTATATTGAGTAAAGAATACATATTGATACCTATCACGATATTGTGCAGAGACCTAAAATAAAAATATATGCCTAGTTAATTTGAATACACATTGAAACCACAGGGACCAATTTGTTACAGCTATTTGAACCCTATACTAATGTGTTCAGAGTGGTTTACACGTTGTAGGGGTTTATATCACGTAACATTGCTTTAAACACCTTATTTTAGCTGTAACGAATTATCAGGTCCTTTTCTCAAACTAAACCCATGAATTCATACTGTTCGAAAGTTTTTGAAGTTTAAAAAATGAAAATAACAAAAATGTTTTTTAATGCATTGTTTTTTAATTATGTTCGTTCGAGGCAAATTGCCTATTTTCATATATCATCATGTGTATGCGCTTAGACCGACGGTGACCAGTAAGACCGTAACTTTGTAACAACAGGATGGACTTTTTCGGTGACTTTCCAAAATTACATGTAATTCGGACATTGATCATAATGGATTTTTCGGAAAGGAGAACTTTGCAAGAGCAAGGCAACAACAACGCCATTGCCATGGCGATGCATTGTTGGCTGACAACCTCTAATTATATTACTTGATATAAGTAACAATTACCATATTGTAAATATATTGAATGCTACCTTTATTTAAAATCCTGTCAAAATGTATATAATGGTCGTTTCAACTAGGGCCGTTTTTACAGTGGGGCCGTTTTGGCCGTTTGACCTAAATTCCCTTTACATAACATCAGCTATAAACAGAAGTTCCCCAAACGAGTGACGGTTGGTTATCGTAATATCTTAATCGAGATCTACAATCAGAGCATGAAAAAGATCCACTCAGATAATAGTATAGGGGAAAGTAATTTTCATCATTTGTGTAAAGACACACTTACCGATTGACTTTTACAATTTATAAACTAACTAATTAGAATTAGAAAATTATGAAAAACAGTCGAGTTTAGAGACTTTTTTTTCTCCTATAGCGTTCATACTTTGGTATTATATCTTGGAAAGCATACGTTTCACTTTAAAATACAATATTTTTGTGTCCGATCGGGGAAACAACTGGAAGATGACGGTTAAAATAATTGTTATAAGTCGTCGAAATATGTATATAAATAAATCGGCCATTAAATAATTGTGTTACCCACTAGTGGATAACCATGAAATGTTATCAGATTCTAGTAATTACTTTTCTGTATCCAATACGTCGGAAGTTGAAGTAAATTGCGTTATGTTCGTAAAATTTAAAAAATGTCCTTTGAAATTTTGTTCCATAAAAAATACCTACTAAACTTCAGTATATGACCTGTCAATGAGGATGATTGATGAAAGCCGAGAGGGGCTGACATTGTAAGCTTTAACAGTTGTAAGCTTTACTATACCGGATGGTGTGACAACTTTACCGTCCTATTATTATATTATATACTATTTTTTAATCGTATTTGGTTATATTTGACCAACATTAGTTATCACGATATAGATCAGCATACAATTATGATGGACTGATCAGGGTGGGTGCCACAAGAAGATTTATAATGGCAGGCCGTAGTGTAGGGAAAGCGACGCTTCCTGGTTCAGAATAAGAGTTACTTCCCCTCTACCGTTATTGCAGCAAAAAGATCTTGGTTTCCAAGTCCGTGGTTTATATAAACATTAAAGATAGTTTCTATTCACACTCCTGGTGGCACAAAACTCTCGTTTCACGCTCTGTTCATACTTACATGTAATGCAGGTTCTTAATTTGTTTTCATTTACCTTAATAACCAGTGTCATTCCATATTTTTCGCTGATAACTTTCATTAGTAAATATAAAAAAGACAGTTTCTGAGCACTTAAAAATTAATAAAAGACATGTTACAGCCAAAACGAAATTTTACAATTCTGAGATTATACATGGATTTCAAATCACGTCTTCTCTGTGCCCATTATATACGTAGTCTTACCAGGGACGACATAGTCTTAATTTTCATTCCATGTCACTTTGTGTTGATATACTTGAGACATCTTCCTTTGTACCTAGAAGATGTTTCGTTGTTTAGTTCTGGATCGTCTGAACAAATCACAACGTACATAGTCCTAGAATACATGTACCAGAAGAAAATAACATTTAGCTCTCTTCCCCTATTTGGTTCCGAACCTCTACCCCTAGGGAGGACGCTCCCTTTGTTTAAATATCATTGAACACCACCCGCCCAGTAATGCTTCAGCCCGAAATTTCAAACCCCGTACTGAAGGAGTATCCTTATAAATGTTTAAGGTGCGGTAAGTACCGGTGAACGTAGTTCAAAGTTTCAAGTGACAACACCCCTTGTATATACAGCATGGAGTCCCCTTGGTCTTCCTGTGATGCTTAAGACTTTTGGACTAAAATCTGACCAGCCAATCAAGAGGGGATCTTTTAAAGGAAAAGTTGAAGGAGGGGTGCTTGACGACGGACGTCTTTCTATCGCTAATAAGTTTATAAGTTCCAGCCATGTGCAGGAACATGAAAGATATGATGACAGTGTTATCAATGACATGAAGACAGTAACATCAATGACATGATGACAGTAACATCAATGACATGATGACAGTAACAGAGATGGCATACTGACAGTAACAGAAATGATATTATAACAGGAACAGGAACGATATGATGACAGTGTTATCAATAACATGATGACAGTAACATCAAAGATATGATGACAGTAACATCAAAGACATGATGACAGTAACAGAGATGGCATACTGACAGTAACAGAAATGATATTATAACAGGAACAGGAACAGGAACGATATGATGACAGTGTTATCAATAACATGATGACAGTAACATCAAAGATATGATGACAGTAACAGAGATGGCATGATGACAGTAACAGAAATGATATTATAACAGGAACAAGAAAGATACGATGACAGTGTTATCAATGACATGATGACAGTAACATCAAAGATATGATGACAGTAACAGAAATGACACGATGACAGTAAAATCAATGACATGATGACAGCAACAGGGATGCCATGATGACAGTAACAGAAAACGACATGATGACAGTAACATCAATGACATGATGACAGCAACATCAATGACATGATGACAGTAACAGAAACGACATGATGACAGTAACATCAAAGACATGATGACAGTAACAGGGATGGCATGCTGACAGTAACAGAAATGATATCATAACAGGAACAGGAAAGACACGATGACAAAAATAGAAATGACATGATGATAGAAATCGGAATGGCAAAATGACAGTAATAGGGATGAAATGATGACAGTAACATGAATGTCACGACGACGGTAACAGAAATGAAACGATGACAGTGACAGAATGAAAATATAAGGAATAAAATCATGACAGTAACAGAACAAAAATATGACAGTAACATGAATGGCATGATAGCAGTGACAGGAATGATAAGATGCCAGTAACTTGATTGACATTATGATAGTAACAGGAATGACATGATTATTATAACAGGAATGAAATGCTGACAGTAACTCGAATGAAACGATGACAGTAACAAAAACGATATGTTGACAGTTACATGAACGACATATTGACAGTTACAGGACGTGTTGACAGCTACAGGAACGGCATGTTGACAGTTACAGGAACGACGTGTTGACAGTTACAGGAACGACATATTGACAGTTACAGGACGTGTTGACGGTTACAGTAACGGCATGTTGACAGTTACAGGAACGACGTGTTGACGGATACAGGAACGACGTGTTGACGGTTACAGGAACGACGTGTTGACGGTTACAGGAACAGCATGTTGACAGTTACAGTAACGACATGCTGACAGTTACAGGAACGGCATGTTGACAGAAACAGAAAGAGATGATGAGAGTAACAGGATTGATAAGATGACGGTAAATGGAATGGCATGTTGACATTTACAGGTATAAAATGCTGCAATCAACAGGAATAGCAGGATGTCAGTTTTTGGAATGACAGTAGTAACGTGAGTGACATGATTACAGTAACAGGAATAATGATGACAGTAACAGGAATAATGATGACAGTAACAGGAATAATGATGACAGTAACATAAATGACATGATGACAGTTAAAGGAACGACATAATGACAGTAACATGAATGACATGATGACAGTAATATGAACGACATGATTACAGGAATGACAAGATGACAGTAACAGAAAAGGCATGATGACAATATCAGGAACGACAGGGTGATTGTAACAGGAACGTCAAGATGACAGTAACAGAAAAAAACATGATGATAATACAGGAACGACAGGGTGATTGTAACAGGAACGTCTAGATGACAGTAACAGGAATAATGATGACAGTAACAGAATTGACATGATGACAATATCAGGATCGACAGGATGATAGTAATAGGAACGCTAAGATGACAGTAGTATAAACGACATGGTGACAGTAACATGAACGACAGGATGACAGTACTGTAACAGGAAAGACATCACGACAGTTACAGTAATGACAGGATGATAGTAATAGGAAAACCATGATGTCAGTAACTGGAATGATAAGATGATCGACAGGAACATGGATGACGTTACGTGAGTAAAATTAATAACAGGAAGACAGATTTAAGGAATAAAACGATGACAATTACTTGAATGACATGAAGAAAGTGACAGGGATTGTTTATAATGCCTAAAGGACGACCTTGCGGTTGAACCAAAGTATGATCATGAAACAGAGTTTTCCAATATATTTTTTTTTGACAAAAACAATGACAAGATGGGTATTTAGTAACTGCCCAAAATGCTTTTCGTCAAAAACAAAATTGGAACAGATATCTTGAACAGTGATGGATTCGCTTTTACAATTGTCAATTACCAATGTCATTTTTTACCAAGACATTTTTCTTGACGTCATATAACTAATTAACACATTTATTAACAAAAAAATAGGTACATGAAACGCATTTGAGTCATTAACTGAGTTTGACAACAGTAAGTAATGATATATAACTAAGGCATCATTCATTCATTCCAGTTCCGTACCTTTTGGTAAATAGTGTATTCTTTTCAGGATGACTGACGTAAATAGGATTTATTCTGTAAAGAGAGCAAAACCATTTATCAGATAACAAATCGGGTGTGTAGAAACTGCATTGGAATGATAATGTTAAACAAAGTGTTGAAATCACATATAGGGCGGTTTTAAATGTACGACTGCTACAGTAGTTTAATCATTTTATAGTTTAACCTTGACATTGACAGTTTGTTCATAGGATATTACTAAACAAAGAGTATTTCCTATTTCTTACAAAATATTTGTGAACGTAAGGATTATTTCTTACAAACTGTTTGTGAACTTAAGGATTATGCTTACGGTACACATGCTGTACATGGCAATTATAAAACATCTTTCTAAGTGTGGTCATTAATTGTTTCAACATGTGTGATACAATCCGTGTGTATTTCCAAATAAAACATGTTGTCTTGCTTTATCTCCTTTTTCTTTTCTTTTTTTCTTTCCAGATTTATGTTATTGGTGTAGAATGACACAGATGGAAAGATAATATGTCTGTGTTTCTGATTACATTGTTATATATACCCGGAATCTGTTTAAGTGACGTAATCCTTAAATGACGTCAGTAGTTTACAGAGTCAGTGGGTGTCAACAATTTCCGTTGTCGGGGTGACATATAGGACAGATTATTGATCCGATGTAGTCATTCTCTCTTTCCAAAAACAGCATAACCACTGCGACAATGATAACGGGTTAACCAGTATAGGTCTAATTATGACGACCAGGTGGGCTGGACAACTGGACCTCCAGTCGTTAGCCTCCAGCCACAACAGGTGCGCGTGTACCTAATTGCCCAACACGTGATGGACACCACGGAGATGGATGGTCATACGAACGCGCCGCTCTAGAAACACCTGCATCGCTTGACAACTTATTATCAATAATTAATAACTAGGAACCCACACACGCATCCTCGGTACGTTTGAAGGAAATATGATCGCGCGCCATCCACTACTTTCGGCAGTATAACGTCACTGTCTCGTTATGTATTCCGTGATACCAGATATAGGATATCGTTTTACTATTAATACATGGCTCATCATATCGTTATGATGCAATTGTGCAGATTGTGAGGTTTTTCGTCGCATGCATATACAGTATGAACAAAACTCATTCTTGTATTTTTATTCCTTTTCAATAAACCGATAGATTGAGAGTTTCGTGCGTATACGTTTCACCTGTCTCGGCGCGTGTCTTGCAGTGTGTCCAGCAACATTCGGCGTTATACTGTTTATAAATGAGGGACATTTTACCGAGATTTTTACTATTTAATATATAAATGAGGGACACGATATCGAGGTTTAACTGTTTATAAATGAGGGACGTTATACCGAGATTTAACTGTTGTTAAATGAGGGACAATATACCGAGATGTTACTGTTTATAAATGAGGGACAATATACCGAGATCCTACTGTTTATAAATGAGGGACATTATATCAAGATTGTACTGTTTATAAATGAGGGACATTATACAGAGATCTTACTGTTTATAAATGAGGGACAATATACCGAGATCCTATTGTTTATAAATTAGGGACAATATACCGAGATCTTACTGTTTAGAAATGAGGGACATTATACCGAGATCTTACTTTTTATAAATGAGGGACAATATACCGAGATCCTACTGTTTATAAATGAAGGACATTATACCGAGATCTTACTGTTTATAAATGATGGAAATTATACCGAGATCTTACTGTTTATAAATGATGGAAATTATACCGAGATCTTACTGTTTATAAATGAGGGACATTATAACGAGATCTTACTGTTTATAAATGAGGGACATTAAACCGAGATTTTACTTTTTGTAAATGAGGGACAATATACCGAGATCTTACTGTTTATAAATGAAGGACATTATACCGAGATCTTACTGTTTATAAATGAGGGACATTATACCGAGATCTTACTGTTTATAAATGAGGGACATTATAAAGAGATCTTACTGTTTATAAATGAGGGACATTAAACCGAGATTTTACTTTTTGTAAATGAGGGACAATATACCGAGATCTTACTGTTTATAAATGAGGGACAATATACCGAGATCTTACTGTTTATAAATGACGGACAATATACCGAGATCTTACTTTTTATAAATGAGGGACAATAAACCGAGATCTTACTGTTTATAAATGAGGGACATTATAACGAGATCTTACTGTTTATAAATGAGGGACAATATACCGAGATCTTACTGTTTATAAATGAGGGACATTATAACGAGATTGTAGTGTTCATAAATGCGGGACATTATACCGAGATCTTACTGTTTATAAATGAGGGACAATATACCGAGATCTTACTATTCATAAATGAGGGACATTATACCAAGATCTTACTAGTTATAAATGAGGACATTATACCGAGATCTTACTGTTTATAAAGGAGGGACAATATACCGAGATCTTACTGTTTATAAATGAGGGACAATATACCGATATCTTACTGTTTATAAATGAGGGACATTAAACCGAGATCTTACTTTTTATAAATGAGGGACAATACCGAGATCTTACTGTTTATAAATGAGGGACATTATACCGAGATCTTACTTCTTACTGTTTATAAATGAGGGACATTATACCGAGATCTTACTGTTTATAAAGGAGGGACAATATACCGAGATCTTACTGTTTATAAATGAGGGACAATATACCGATATCTTACTGTTTATAAATGAGGGACATTAAACCGAGATCTTACTTTTTATAAATGAGGGACATTATATCGAGATTGTACTGTTCATAAATGAGGGACATTATACCGAGATCTTACTTCTTACTGTTTATAAATGAGGGACATTATACCGAGATCTTATTGTTTATAAATGAGGGACAATATACCGAGATCCTATTGTTTATAAATGAGGGACAATATACCGAGATCCTACTGTTTATAAATGAGCGAAATTATACCGAGATCTTACTAGTTATAAATGAGGGACATTATACCGGGATCTTACTGTTTATAAATGAGGGACATTATAAAGAGATCTTACTGTTTATAAATGAGGGACATTAAACCGAGATCTTACTTTTTATAAATGAGGGACAATATACCGAGATCTTACTATTTATAAATGAGGGACATTATACCAAGATCTTACTAGTTATAAATGAGGGACATTATACCGAGATCTTATTGTTTATAAATGAGGGACAATATACCGAGATCTTGCTGTTTATAAATGAGGGACAATAAACCGAGATCTTACTGTTTATAAATGAGGGACATTAAACCGAGATCTTACTGTTTATAAATGAGGGACAGTATACCGAGATCTTACTGTTTATAAATGAGGGGCATTATAACGAGATCGTACTGTTTATATATGAGTGACATTATACCAAGATCTTACTGTTTATAAATGAGGGACAATATATCGAGATCTTACTGTTTATAAATGAGGGACAATATACCGAGATAAAATGAGGGACATTATAAAGAGATCTTACTGTTTATAAATGAGGGACATTATAACGAGATCTTACTGTTTATAAATGAGGGACATTAAACCGAAATCTTACTTTTTATAAATGAGGAACAATATACCGAGATCTTACTGTTTATAAATGAGGGACATTATAACGAGATCGTACTGTTTATATATGAGGGACATTATACCAAGATCTTACTGTTTATAAATGAGGGACAATATACCGAGATCTTACTGTTTATAAATGAGGGACAATAAACCGAGATCTTACTGTTTATAAATGAGGGACAGTATACCGAGATCTTACTGTTTATAAATGAGGGACAATATACCGAGATCTAACTGTTTATATATGAGGGACATTATATCGAGATCTTACTGTTTATAAATGAGGGACACTGTATCGAGATTTTATTGTTTATAAATGAGGGACATTATACCGAGATCTTACTGTTTATAAATGAGGGACATTATATCGAGATTTTATTGTTTATAAATGAGGGACATTATACCGAGATGTTACTCTTTTTATATGAGGGACATTATATCGAGATTTTACTGTTTAAAAATGAGGGACATAATAACGAAATGTTACTGTTTATAAATGAGGGACATTATATCGAGGTTTAACTGTTTGTACATGAGGGACAATGTATCAAGAGTTAACTGTTTATAAATAAGGGACATTATACCGAGATCTTACTGTTTACAAATGAGGGACATTATATCGAGGTTTAACTGTTTATATATGAGGGACATTATACCAAGATCTTACTGTTTATAAATGAGGGACACTGTATCGAGATTTTATTGTTTATAAATGAGGGACATTATACCGATATCTTACTGTTTATAAATGAGGGACAATATACCGATATCTTACTGTTTACAAATGAGGGACATTATATCGAGGTTTAACTGTTTAAAAATGAAGGAAATTATATCGAGGTTTAATTGTTTATAAATAAGGGACACTATACCGAGATTTTACTTTTTATAAATGAGGGACATTATACCAAGATTTTACCGTTTATAAATGAGGACCACGATATCGAGGTTTAAATGTTTATAAATGAGGGACATTATACCAAGATTTTACTGTTTATAGACGAGGACCACGATATCGAGGTTTAAATATTTATAAATGAGGAACATTATACCGAGAATATACTGTTTATGAAATCAAGGTTTTGCTGTAAATCAACGAAGGCCTTACATTTATAATTCGGGGCAATTATATCGAGGTTTTCCTACAAACTTTGGCAAAATGATACAGTTAAATTGTCAGTTTTATTTGTACAGTTGACATTCACTTCTCGAGTTTTTTCGGAACGCCAAGTCAAAGATGAACACAGTTACGTCAATAACCCAATCAAACCGTTCAACAGCTTGCAAATCATCATCTTTGTTGGACCGAATCGGTCAGAAGATTACATATCTTGTGGTATATTATACACTGTACATTCTCTACCTATATGTATATATACAGAATTCCGGAGGCTCTCGATACAAGTATACACCAGCATCATGAATCATCGTATAGCAAACTGCAGGTACGTTGCATCCCTAAACAAACTAATACTTTGTTGGTAAAATATCTGCATTCACTCTTTACTTCTGCGCGTTACTGCAACCAACAGGAGATCGCACCTGGGATTAGCAAATGCGGATTGAGGTAGTGGTTCTAAATTTTAATTTTAAAATTTGAGGGTGGTCTTCTTTCAAACGAAAAGTGTTGATCAATTGTTTGCAAAGAGTAATTTCGTGGAAAGTCGTCTTTTCTCAAATATCGTGTAACCAGTGTGAAAATTGAAAAGGAAACAGAATCGAACGTTTCTGGTTGACAGCTCTATACACTTGCCCAACAGTGCTTCGGACACATTTCAAACTGACCGCGACACATTCTGACCACGACAGGAACTGCCCATGACATTATCTTCCGTCCAGGCGTGTCCGGTTATCCGCCATTTTGTGACAGACTGACAGTCCTGACAACTGAGTGCTACAGAATGAACAATTGAGTCGGCCATTTCGTACAGATGATATGGATTATGTAGGAAGGTACATATCATCTTTCTTCTTTTTCAGATATCATCTAAATATAGACCTCGAAAACACCCGTGTCCCACACCTGAACACACGCTTGTCACTCGACAGCTAATGACACGGGTTCAAGTGTTGTTGTAAAGCCAGCCCCTCCCGGCTCACTCGGAGTATAGGGGTCAATTGTAAGGATTACTCTGCTCCTCACAGCCCCTACTGACAGTCCTTACAAAGCACATGCGCAGCAGCTTTGTCCGGCGTCAACGTTGTCAAAACCACGTGCGCACGATGTGATCTACACGTGCATATCTAAACATAGACGTTATAATTAGTAACGTACGTCTGTCTGTGCGTCCAGCAAGAGACAAGAACAAGCTGTAGGAGGTATGGTCGCTATGGTGTCGGCCTCATGTCCGTCACTGTCGCAACAGCATCGATGCAGAAGGGTAGAATGTAGTGTGCAGAAACGGTTCCGGTGAGAGACAATTCCGGAAGATGTCAAGTGACGGTCTAATTAAAAGGGTATTGTTTGCATGTCTTGTTAAAATTAAACAGACAATATTAATTGCGGATTGGATTGACGTATGTATTCACGTTTTCTAACGCGATTCCACAAATAGATTCATGCGGATGTTTGTGGAAAAGAAATCATTAAACATTTTGACACTACTTTCATCTCTCGAGTCGGAGACCTCTGATAAAAGCTATTGCGAGAGTTGCTAATATCAACAATTTCGGCAACAATGTTGTGTTCTTCCGATTATATAGCAAATCCTTTAATACTGAAAGAAATTGTTTTTTCTTGCCCAACATAATGTTTTTAGGGTGTATTTATAGACCTACAAGCTCAGATTGTGGTATATATATACATATAAACGGTGTTTGAAACATCAAATACATATTTGGAATTAGAAATAATTGTCATTTGGTTTTAAAAATAAAGCTTTAAAAAATGAACATAAAATATTTTTTTATAACATTTATTTGTTTTAAATATTATACACATTCCAACTGTTGACGTCAAAATTATTAGCTTTCTTCCACGTTGGATACTTTTTAAATTACCGGTTGCAGTAATCTTGAAAAGACAAAAGTCCTATCAATTACGTATGCGCGCCGCTAGATGTGCGCTTCTCTGGAAGAGTTTTTGCTAAATTGTCTTAAAGTATACCGTGCCGTACAATTCCACGAAACATACCAAGAATTAAACTTTCGACGCCACTGGAACTTTTACAACATCTACAATTAAACTTTCAAGAATCCCCTTTAATTAAGATTCCAAAATATACCTCTGTGATATAAGTTAACACCGGCGATGGGAATAAAGAAAGGCCACAACCTTCATTTGCCCAAACCGACGCCAAATACGGAATTGGTTCAACGGAAAAACTACCATAATTAAATAAAACAAAAACGGTAAAACTCTAACAAATCGACGTATTTTTAGCTAAAATAGAAGGGTTTTGGTCTGTGAGTTATATTCTGGCTTGTGTCGGCGGTGTAAACCGTTCGCAATGTGTACTGGTATAATTAGCGCAAGCGCTGACTAGGCCTCAACTGAAGGCTCTCCGGGCCGATATGGCGCCCTCTTATCTTTTCGCCTCACATGTAATTATCTCTGTTTACAAAAACAAGGTTGACAGACTCAAACAGTAGGTGGGGTTACTTCCTTATAACCCCTTATTATCCAATTTGATTGGTTTTATGTGAGTGACGGCCTCTCTGCGTGACTCGAGGGCGGGTCCAGCTGCCGATACCATTCTCCACAGATCCGGGCGGACCCGGGGGCTCTCAACACCGGGAACCTCCTCCGCCAGCCAAGAATCAGATCGATATTTCCTAGAAAATATCGTTATTGTGATTATCTTTACAGATGTAAGTATTATTTCACTCGTTCGATCGCTCTCTCGCTTATTCGTCGTTTTTTTACTCTCTCGCTCGCTTGTTCCTTCATTCGTTCGTTTTACTTTTGTTCTTTGCAAATCATTGTTTTCGATCCGATGTTGCCAGACTTCAATAAACATTGATGTACGACAAATGCAAAGGTTAGCCGAAGTAAAAAAAGTGCCATTCGGAATTTAAGTGTCTGACCTGTTGACATAGAAAAATACACGTGACGATCAAACAACCGTTTTTATAGCACTGATGCAGGAAACATGCAATCAATTTGCGAATTTCCACTTTGTAACCAAATAAAGAAAACAAATGTATGAAAACATGTATTGAACAACCTAAAATAAAAAGTTTCGGAAACGACACGTTTCAGAATTTTCCATAGCTTTGGTGTATACATGAAATGTATAAAGGGACATTCACATGGATTTGGCGCTTTTGAAAACGGATGGAAAATGCTCCTTTGGTATTCTAAAACTATATTCATATCAGGAAAAACAAAAACAAAAGCAAAAATTTAAAACACAAAACCAAGACGCTTTTTTGTGTTCACTTTTAAACCCCCCTTTTTAAGAGGACTGTCTGTGGAACGGTTGTTATAGCGGGTACACTTCGCCATTGAACATCATGGCATTGAGGAGTGATATCCTTTGCTGCAATAATTGTTGTGTTCTACATGTATGTATACCACTATTTAGTTGATCATAGGGACAACAGAAATATACTTCATTTGGAAATGTATGCAATGCATCTAATTGACAAATATTGTATTCTTGTTTGTCCGATTGTTCGTTTTACCTGTCTCTATTCATAATTTGCCAAAAATAATGCAGAGCGATATTAACATATATTCAGTGTCATGTATGTGGAATATCTTGTTACTTATATAACTAGACGAGAAATAAAATCATGGCACCAATATTTCGCTGCTGTCGAACACCGCATTCTCGTTTGACAAAGAGCGAAACAACCGCAATATCACCGGAAATTAAACAGAAGGGGTGATAACTCTCGACTCCTGGTATCTTTAAGATATTAAGGAACCAATCTGCATTGGAATTATTACTTTTTTTCTAGATTTTTTTTTCGATATCTTTACAAATAAAAAATAAGGTTATACACACTTGCTTTTGTAGAACAAAAACGATGATTGATGAGATAAAAGTTTGAAAAAGAATTAATGAATGACAAGTCTAAGACGAAGTAGTATTCCGCGATAAAGCCTTATCGCGCTTCCACATCCGCGAGTAATCCGCGCTAAAATAAAGAGCAAACTGTGAGGACAATGGCGCGTCTTACATGCTCGGGCGAGCGGACAAATGATGGCGCATAATTATCGATGATTCCCGTCAGAATCCATTCCTTTGAGTTAGAATCACGCTAAATATTTGCGATCAGATTTTTGCGGCGAAAACTCAAACAAAGGGTTATTACATGTATGGATCTTGGCTGAGTATTCGTTTTCCCATTGCTCGCCCTTATCAGTCATTTGCACATCTGATCTGAACATTTGTGTCAGCCAGAATTAACTTAAGGCAATGAAACGTCCCCTCGCTATCGATTGTGTGGTGGTGGACATAGCGTTATGTAGCGGTAACGTGACAGTTAAGATGCACGCACACGTCACAGTCAGCAACAGATTTAACCAACTCGACCCCTGTTGTTCGACATTTCACCCCTTTCCATTTCCAAGCCAACATCTTTAACCCATCCCCCTTTGACCCTTCCTTATGCTTATCTTGTGATATGTTTATCTATTTTTTTCATTTACTTGTATATATATATGTGTGCATTTTGTTTTATTTTACATATTAATTGAGAAGCGGTACGTCATTTAGGTGAAAAATCTTTGAACTTTAACTTGACGACCTGCCGTCAAAAAATACCATTTTTATACCTCATTTATATAACAGCGTATCTGATTGGATTATATTTATCACATGGCTTTTTAAAGTAAGACCCTGTGTTGGAAGTTTTCAGGTCAAACCTTCCTTATTCGGTGTAGGCCTATCTCTAGAAATGAAATGATTACAGGTAACCCATATTAATTGAAATAGACCGTACAACAACGGCGCACTAGCCTGATAACTTACACTCTCGTGTTATTATTTTATCATTTCGGTCTGGCTGTCTAATTTTATCAATTCTAAAACTTATCGCATCACGATTACACCAGCATTATCTTTCTGTTAAAAATGTACCACATGTATTGCCCTTAATAAATTAAGATTTGATACTTCTTCTTCAAACGGCTTATTTGAATTAATTTATACGTAATTGCAAGCGTTAAATCGACGACTTTATTGAATTTTGTTAAACTAGTCAAATACCAATGTTCAGCAGTTGACCAACATCAGTGTGGAAGACAATGTGGTATTTGAGAAAGGACTTCAAAATTTGCAAGCCCTCAAAATGATAACTGAAGACTGGACCCCTTGATGCTGAACGGAACTGTTTACTACAAAAGTGTTGTAAAATTTACCCGATGTTTCCATTCTGATATTCATGAAACAAGTAAAAAGGAACTATTTCGCTGTATTTGTACCGGGAGAAACTGCATACCATTATGTGCATGTACTGACATAATTTTATCAAAATGACTACTGTGTGTATTTTGACACTGCTGTTTATATTTTGACAGTGCTGTGTGTATTGTGATATTTTGCGGTTTTCATTTGACAGAACATCTGTCCTTGTCACGTTCTGCGCCTCCCTAGTACCAAAACTACGTCTCTTCTCATGTTCTACCGATATTCACTCCCCTCCTCTTACCCCCCGCGTACACAGGTTCCGTAGTTGGCACTCGTGTTCGAACTTTTGAAAAGGCAAAATCGATCTCCTGGGTTGAAGAGTTCCTAGAGACGGAAACTAACGTAAACGTCCCGAGGCGTCACGGTATTGTGAATTGGATATTGTGAAGAGTTGGCGTCATGTTACATGTGCAGTCGTATACAACAGAAAAGTAAGACTGCTCAGGAAATTATGATGGATAAAATACGACAAAGGCTGACCCGTGTTGATAGTCCATTAGCAATGGATACCCTTGCCACGTGCATTTCGCGCTCCTCAAGGACGTGCAGCGGTCACTTGCGATTGTCACATTGGAAAATGACACGTTTTAATTTCCTGGGCTAAAAGATACTGTGTTTGAATAAACCCCAGTCACATCATGCATTTCTCGAAACAGTTTCTTTAAAAACTTTTAATTCCAAAATTCTTTGTGTATGTAAGGCTCGAAATCCGTCTCTATTCAAACAACACAATATGTGTTGCAGTGCTGTACATTTGTAATGGCGTGCTATCAGCAGCGCTCCTATTGCACTCGCAATGTCTTAACGATAGCTAACATTGCTCTCTAGTCGTATTCTGTGGGACTAAAGAATCCCACAAAGACTGTCACAATGGCAGTGTTATAGGGTGTGTGCCTTGTAGGATATTAGTACAAAGGAAAGCACATGCATATGTATGGGAAGAAACCATTGGTCAACGCTGGTTCAAACGGATTTTCACGTTTTCTATTGAGCACCGTGTGTGGTCATGGTGTTGGATGGTACTTGTTTTTCGGGTTAAATGGACATTGAATGGTAAATATTCAATTCAATTCTAAAAGTTTATCAAATTGTCGCATGTACAGGGCACAATTATACAATTACAAAAAAACCCCATCTCAACCACCCTCCTATCTCGTCTACAGATAGACTTGTAAGACACTCCCATTCCTCCCTTACACTCATTGTATTTATAGTCATATATGACATTTATATTAAACGTTATGAATGACACAAGTTCTCTCTTACCACGCATGGAAAGAGTAAAACAAAAACCAAACAAACGAACGACATCAGAGAAGTGTCTTCGAACCCAGGACGAGAGGATACGCGAGAGTGGTTGGGGCAATCCAAAATCCCAAACTACAAATCGTACATTTCTCGACCTTTAGGACAAGAATAAAAAAGACGTGATAACAATTACACTGTTTCTGGTGGTCAGTGTATTGCAGTCGATATATTTAGGGACATAGAAATATAAAACAAAGGTAGCTATGGTCATGTAATTAACGGGAAATTAATTTATAATTAATATCTTCTTCTGAAAGTTTAGTGTCTTTGAGAACAATCGAGCAGGTCTGATTTTACTGTGTGCTATATTCAAGAGTTTGTTTGTGTGAGGTTTAGCGTCCTCGCAACAGCCAGGGTCATATGAGGACGGGTCCTTAGGATGACGCCAAAGATAGGAGTGAGAAGGGTAGAAAGAAAATAAAAGACAGAGTTAATCATCGGAAGTTATAGGTTGAAGTTCAGTTAGAAAAAAATAATTAAAAGAAAAATGAATCAACACAAATGACTCTTCTAACTTTAGACTGATGATTCGGAAAAAAGTCTTATAGAAACACCTTCCTTCGGAAAACATTCCATTCGGCTGAAACTGAGAGACGATATGGGATCTGTTGTATATCATTTAATTTCACTCAATGTTCTATTCACCATCATTAATTCATTTGATATGTTTCCTTGCCAATCATTGGCTGATGCTTTGGATATGTATAACCATATACGATATTAGTTTTTCCGGTATTCTCAATAACTTTAGTAAACATGCAATACATGTATTCATTTACATGTACATACCAAATCAATTCTCAAATACTCTTGTCGAGGTAATGAGATTATTTTTATTTTCCTCTGTTTTTTTATCCTATCTTTTGGTCATGTTATTTAAAGAACAATGGCACATTATCGTTAGGGCTACATTCTTTCACAAATCTTGACTCTTATTACACGAATGAAAATAAATATTGGCTATACAAATGTTTAGTACATTGAGAAATTATAAGCAATCTCTCCTTAAGGGTAATCTCTAGCCATCGAAGGGACAAAAATGGCCGGAGCAAATGAATAATCTCCATCACATGGGCCTTGCATTAATTTGTCATTGGCGAGAAGACAGATTACATTTGTCTGAAAGGAACCCGATCAAACGAGGGGATGACCTGTATTATTCTTGTGTTCCCTTCCCCCGCTCCCTAGTAATTCCTATTACACAAAACCCATACTATGTGAAAAGGCAATTCTGTCGAGAAATTAATGACGTCGATATTGTCGTACCAGAATGGTCATAACGGCCGAGTTTGCCAGTGATGTATGCAAAACAGTGGCCGGCACATTATATCAAAGATAAAGGGATTGTAGGAGATAGTGGGGTGATATTTCAGGCGGTTCCAGAAAAAATAAATTTTCTGAATATTACAGATATGAACACGACGGAAGTGAACCGCACTATGGATGGACGGCTGCATAACGCGTTCGACGAGATTTTGTTTTGTTGTTTTTCATGGTGCTACGAACATCCTTGGTTCACGCAACGCGCTTCATGGTTTCATCAATTCATAATATAAACATGTCCTTTATAAAACATAGTTTTCTGTTAATAAATCACACGTGTGATCTGTTAAAAAAACATAATATTTTGATGTGTGTGCTGTCGACAAAACAATATTCGCGAAAAGGCAATTCAAAATCCTAGTCACGGTATCTAAGATACTAGTTCAAATCAAGATACAATGCCATTTAAAGTAAAACGCCAAATAATTTCATTTTTGTCTATATTACCCAAAGGTAGACTCTGCCAGGTTATATCGTATAACCTAAAAGACAGACAACACAAAAAGTGATGACATCGTATATCGACGTCATTAATTTCTGTATTTGTAATTCTTACTTCCGATTGGTTGAAGTTGCTTGGCGATGAAATTCCTTGCCTAATGTTGTGCTTTGTGCAACAATGTTTTGTTTCTTTCAGAAATGAATAAATATTCCCTAACTATGAATTGAAAAATGCTGTCTGACTTTTTAAATTAAAGTATAAGGGATAACTAGAATTATGGTTTGGCTTATATAATCCCAGAAATAATCCTGTATATTCCTTTATTAAAACGTCAATTATCGCTATGATATGTACATAATAGTTCATATAGTGAGCGTGAAAGATTAATCTAAGTCAATATACTTTTGTTACTGGAAAGATTATAAAAATGGAAATTCTTGTATGCTGAAATGTCCGCGTGGTTATAACGACGAGGAAATTAAAACAAATCTGTTATCTGTAGATATGTATACATCGCGAGTGTAATTCTTTGCGCTAATTTACTCGAAAAACGCGAAAATCGTGATTATTTCCACACCGCTATAATAACGAAGATCAGTTCTGTTCACAAATGTATCTTAATTCTGGTCGGTTATATCTGAAAAATGTCCTTGCCTTGTCCGATCTTCGGTGGATTACATGTTCATATGGTCTTGGCTGTTGCAAAGGCACACACTCCTTAACAAGTAAACCTTGTTACTCCTTTTTAGAATATCCATCTTTTCAAGTGGCGGCCATCTTTGTTGTTGACATCCTTGCACGAAGTGCCAATTTTGGATAATCTGATTGGCTAAAATAATGCATCGTCATATAAAACAATTCCTTCTGATATCAATACAAAATTAAAGACTGCGAAACGAAGATTTAAAAAAAAAAGATCAGATAAAACAGAAAAAAATTAATGAATGGTAAAATAAAATTTAATATCGTGTAATTCCATAAAAAAAAAATGAAAATGAAAAATGTAATCATCGTCTTTTTACCAAAAGCGTTAAAACCGATATTGAAAAAAACACACCTCATTTTTGTTTTCAAAATGTCCATAATATTTGCTATTTCGCGATATCATGGCAGACACATGTACACATCTGTGGTTTTCTATTTTGTCTCCTATATTTTACCAACGTTAATACGAGACCATAGCTATAATTAGTCTCTAGATATTCCTAATAAAATGCGCCGTTTCTTAAAAGTCCCAGACGTAATTGTGAGCTAACGATTTCGATCTTCCAAAAGCCGTTGATAAAACCTACAATCATCATCATCTTTGCTAGTACGATTTAATGTGTCATACGAGGTTATATTTCACTATCAAATTACTCTGTTTGGGACCTTTTTCTTTGAATAACGTCGAATAATTTTCTAATAAAACAACAGTTATTGTAAGAATTAACAAAGAAAAGATATAAAAGTTCGATATGAATACCGATTACTGTGTAACGCCATCATTAGTTTCTTTGCGGTTCCGGTAGGAGTTCGCAGCACCGTGCTGAACGTTTCCGTCACTTCTCGGCAAAGTCCGAGACAATGAAGAAGAAAGTAGTACCGCTTTTGTTCACATCATTACGCTGTTATTTTTATATCCCCATCTGCTTCCTTATGACTCTTTACTCGTAAAATATTATGAAAATCATATTTCAATACTGAAGTGCACGGTAAAAGCACGCCTAGAAAACCGCACAGGCAACATGTGTGGTTTATGGGCGCTCTAGTGACGTAACGTGACAAGGATTTCCTTCACGTGAAATTGAAAAGAAATGAATGAAACGAATAAAGTCGGAGAACCGGCGACTCTGTGCATGCTTCAAGGCAATACATTTCCAAAAGTGACATTTCCTCAACCCGCTATGATGTAGAACTGTGGCGTTTATAATTAAGTATTGATCAGCGCAAGACCTAGTTAACTGAACATTAGCTGGAGATCCGAGCCCGTCGACTTACCGTAGACAATCCCTACCTCCTCCAGACCCCCCCCCCCCCCCCCCCCTTTCTTCTTCAAATCCGCACCCTCCTACAAACAAACGTCTTTTCTCCAAACTATCGGTTCACCAATTTTGACAATATATTTCCGACCGGTTTACCTAGTACCTATTCCCGAATACCCGTTTATATATATAACAGATTCTCCTCTACCATTCATTTCTCAATTTTCTATACTTACAAATATCGTTCGTTACCACTGCTGTGGGTCCACCGTTTCACCTCACCTCTATAACATAACCCCTAACCACGCCCACCCTGTCACACACACTCCTTTCATAACCACTGTTGGCTGGAATCATTCCCTCTACTATGTCTTCCCCTCTCGTCCTCTCTCCTCCCCCTTCTCATCATGCTCCTATTCAAATCATCCCTCTTCTCCAAACTATCCCCCTCCTGACCCCAGCCATCCCCCCTGAGCACCCTCTCCCTAGAATGAAGAACACACTTTGATGATTACAGAGCAAGACATTTTCTCGTTAATGTCGCGCTTGGTGAATATTGATGGATGATTTTAATTATAATTGTAATTAGAACAGATTTGTTAATTAATCCACGATCTATAAACATGAAATAAAATGCAAACTGATATATGATATACCAGTTTTATTATACCATGTTACCGTGTAATTTTTTTTACTACTTAGAGATAACGAAGTGTGTCTAAAATGTTCATTTACGGCTATAAATAATATCATTTGAGTTTATTTTTAAATTGATGCGTCAAATGGTACAGATACTGTGGTACAATAATGTGAAATAAAAATGACTCTGAAAATGTGACAATGCATACAGCAGAATTAGTCAAAATTACAATCCAAATTATAGAATTATACAATAAATTATTAAAGCATTCATCATATCTTTCAAGATTTTAAGAAGTCGTCTTCATGCGTATTTTATTTCTTGCGAAGCATTGAAACCTGTCTTTTCTGTGATGGATTCCGAAGTGAAAAGAACACCAGTGCTTACGTGACTGAGGTAGGGTTTTAGAAGATATCATGTGCAGAACACATTACAATATTATCTTAAGGACGAATGTTCGTGCTCATTTTCTTTTAAACTTAATTACTGTATTCCAAAGATACAAAAAACATAAATAAATTGTATGATATATTTATGAGATGCGAAACCACAACCGGAAGCTATACCGGTGTGTATGCGCAGTGTTATACTTCCGTTGTTTTTTTTCCATTTCAGATTTGATACATTATAACACTACAAGGCAAACTATTTTTCAAATGATGGCATAGATACGTTACTTTAAGCACTAGCCCCTCGAATATTCTATTATATAAATAGATCTGTTCCAACAGAATCTACCAAACGCGTGTTCGATCCCACACAACTTTGGTCCATTTGAAAAACAAATTGTCTTGAAAAGTCGATTAATATTTGAGCAAACATGTACCAGAAGAAAATTACCTCAAGTTTTAAAAAGGCAGTAAGATAATGCTTTACCTACACCCGGAATGTTCCGGGTGTTTTTCATATCCCATAAATGTGTCAAGGAACATATATGATCATTTTTAATCGTTAAAATAATGTATGTCTTTAAAAAAAAAAAAAGGGGGGGGGGGGGGGGGGAAAAAAAAAAAAAAAAAAAAAAAAAAAAAAAAAGGGGGGGGGGGGGGGGGGAGGAAACAAACGAAAAACAAGAAAAAAGCGAAATCTGAACAAAATAAAACAAACAAATACCGTATCATCTCATTTGTTTGTCCTGAGGTAGCGATCATGAATTAAGTGCCTGAGTGCAGCTGTCCCCTTGTTCATCCTCAACCTTTCTTCTGTCCTTCTGTTAATGTTTCCTTTCAGGTCAAATTCCGATTAGGGTATCTATACAGATATAATTGGAAGACAAGCACTCAACCATAGGTGCAAAATATGAAGGCATGATCAGGTGTTGGGTAAGCGGGCACCCTGGGACGGAGGGGAAGAAGTACTAGTACTTGCTCACTATCTTCAGACATAACTCAACAATGTATGCAGCCTTCGAAAGATGAAGACGACAAACCATTCGGTGATGGAAGTTATCTGAGCGGGATGCTTATTTTAAACAACTCTCCGTCCAGACATTCTACTGTTGTCACTGCTGTTGGTCCATAGTTTCACCTCACCTCTATAGCATTACCTCTAATCCACGCCCACCCTGTCACACACACTCCGTCCATAACCACTGTTGGTTTTTGTAATGATTCCCTCTACCCTTTCCCCCTCTCTTGTCCTCTCTGTCCTCCTCCTGCTCACCATTCTCCTACTCAAACCATTCCTCTCCTCCAAACTATCCCCCTATAGAAGGTGGTGCCGTGGGAAGACAGGTGTGCCCACACTCACAAGGAAGAGCGGACAAACTATTGGGGCTTTTAAACGTAATCGGAGTGCAGAGAACAGGGATGACAGACACGGACCATTCCTGTGGAAGTTGGATGCAGTAGTCTTCCTGTACATTTTTTTCTAGACTGGAAGTGACTGGTAGGACACGGAAAATACCAGTCAAGCAACTCACTTTGGCAACTCAACAAGCTTCCAATTGTGCATGGATGAAGATCGAATATTATTACTGGAAACCATGCGTCGACACCAGGAAACTAACCACCTCAACATCCGTATAATTATACATTGCCTGCTCCTTTCCAAAAAGTTTGGTTTAGTATTGTTGAACGTCCTATCAACAGCTATGGTCATTTAAGGACTGCCTCCACTGTGAGCAAGATGCATGCGAGTAGTGTATGCGTGTGTGTTTTGGGAGGCTGCGATATGTTCGTGTTTGTCCCCTTGTGATAGCGCGGAACTGATGCCGACTTTATAGTGCCACCTCACTGAAACATACTGCCGAAAACACCCAGCAGGACACCTCACCCGGTCACATTATACTGACAACGGGCGAACCAGTCGTCCCTCTCCTAAATTGCTGAGCGTAAAGCAGGAGTAGAAAATATCATTTTACAGACTGTGGTATGTCTCGGCCAGGGAACAGAACTCAAAGCCTTCCTCACAGGGGCGAACGCTCAACTAAAGGCCAAAAGTGAGGCATTGTCAAGGGAGACATGAGGAAGAAGAAAGTTGTTCAGAAAGAAGAGAAAAGACAAGATCCCAAATTTAATCACCTCTTACGATCATGCAATGGGGGCAGCAGGTACAATTCTTACGCCCTACCTGCAGGGCAACTTTCCAAAGAGAGATATTTACAGAGTACTTTAACAGCCCATTGGGTAGATATTTTAGTATCGTCGGAATCTTTGTCGATATTTATTTTATTTAAATCGGCTTCTGTCACATTGCTAAACCATTAGTTTCATAAAACTCAGGGATCTTGTGCTCTTCGAATACGGCGATCGAAAATTTGCCTTTCTGATTGGTCAAAAGTTGGTCAAATATGTAACGCGTTATGAACTCCCTGGGAATTCCCTGTTACTATTTTTAGCAGAGATAAATTCATTACCTCTCGTTAGACCACCTCTCGTGCAGCGTTAGGCAGTCCAGTCCATGGCATCATTGCATTTTGTCAGTCTTTCTGAACGAGTTGTCTGTGATCACAGAGAATTAATCATGATCTTCATATAACGAGTTTTTGCACAATTCAGATATATACAAACCTGTTTTAACCGAACTCCAAATTTTACAACAAGGGTTTTCCTTTTTTATCGCTCTAACTGCAGGACTTCGAAAATAGTTGGTTAATTCCGAATACACGTGTCAGCACTAATGCCGTTACAATACATCTGACATCACTTCATACTGTGACGTCACTCACGTTGACATGCGCATTGTGTGTTTGATTTTTTTTTACAATCCCGCAGTTAATATGCAAATATCTATTGACAAGTTTTAAAATAGAATAGGTTCAATTAACAAAATCAAAAGTGTACAAATTTTGAGCTTACTTCCAAATTATTGCAAACAAAACAAAATACGACGCAATAACTCAGAATGCCATTGACATTATCAAGGAAGCTTGTTATCTTATATATGTTCTCACATTTCTGCTCATTTATGTATACCTTACTTGACCTTATGCACCTTACTCTTACCGGGATTTTGTGTCTCTGTGGGATCATTTTACAAAAAGGAAAGACGCATATGTTATATTTCATTTAACTTCGTACAAGTAATGGTAGATATCCGACATTCTGTCTATGTTTTAAAGATCGCGGAGCCAATGACCCTAAGTAAGGGACCAAAGTCAATTACTTATCAATACGTCTTATTCATTTCTAGAAAAGAAGTTAATGATTTTACGGAATTGCGAAAACATTTTAAACGAAATAAAACCAAGTAAGGGGAAAAAACTAAAAGGTTGAAAACTATAGGAAAATAACAAGTTTTGTCATTATATTTTTATCATACAACTTACACATTAGAAAATTTTGACAAATAAATTAGGCATTTTCACTTAATTGTTTTACACTAATTAGGTATAATATACATACATTAAATGTTTCATCGAAACTAATTATATTCACAGTTGTTTGAATAATTTCCAATCATATTAAAAACTGATAAAATTTGTTTTATGTTTATTTAATAGCCATGATGCTCTACCTAACAGGTTTATACGTACGGTCTCCCAATTAATCAGTCTGCTTAAAGCAATGGGCAGATATCCAAGGCAGCGCTTCACTTCTGAAAGGTAAGGAACGATACCTCTCAAAGATGTATCTTTTAATAAGGATAAATTATTAAAATTTTATCATTTTTCTTTGAGGTTAATTTGACACTGTATGTGAATATGGGTTTCTGTTTGATTACATAAATTGAACGTGATCTTGGATGAGTGCTAAGCTACTTATGCAAGTGTCCGTTTCGCTTTGTGTTATCTTAAAAATATTCAACATTAATCAAAGTTAAGTTATTTCAACCAGTTCACGGCTTCAGGTTTATCACGTACAATTTGGTCAATGAATAAAACACCATTTAAAAAAACCATTCATTTTATAGACATAATTGCCAGCACATCCAATATAAGGTATACCGGTTGACAAGGACAGAACGGTTAACCATGTAAAATACATGGAGTATGCCTTCACGACTGTTTCAGATCTAGATATGAAGCATAATTGTAGTGAAGGGTTTATCTCCCTCAAAGCTACCTGCCGTACTGTGCACGTTTGAAGCAGGGTTAAGACCGTCACGGTCGCTCTATTGAGCCCCGGGGTCATCATCCCACGCCCCCTCAGTGCCCTCCCCTCAGTCGCCCCTAGTAAATCACGCCCCTCCCTCCATCTACCCTTATAAATCAGTCACTTCCTGTCATTTCATTGGTTCGTTCCACTCACACCTCAGGGTCAGATTGACGCTTGAAATGTGATGTATGACTTGTAACGTTGTATTAAAGTGTAATTAAAACAAATTACATGTGTTTGTGTCTAAGGACACAGTACATACGGCCCACAAATACCTCCCCTGCAGTCCACATTTTGTCTGGGCTTCAAATCGGCACGACAAGTATTTGTCGTCAAAGTATCGTCTATGTCCCCATCCAGGAATCAATATCTATGACAACTGTCAGTATATTTATGAGATATATTAAGTGAAGGTGTTCTATCAACGCACATTCATATAGTACATATACATATATTGTAGAACGTATCATGTTCGTCCAAGTTCTTTATTACTTTGAGCTTCGAAACTCTTCAGTTGTTAAGTAGACTTTCGATGATAATTCATCATCATATTAAAGTAGTCCTAATACATATGTTGATTTAATATATAGATATGAGAAATACTTACAAGTACCAATACCAGGAGAATAGCCTGTTAATCAGTGTTCGGTCCATGTCATGTCAAATTCGTATTTGTATAAATAACCCCGGATAGGGTACGGAGTTCTGTAGAAAGGTCGCATGATGAGTAAAGTACGCGCATTTATTGGTATTTATGTCCCAACGAGGTGATACTTTTTCTGCCTTCCTTAATATGACAGGCAGGATGTGAAATATTCACCAATAAAATAAGGGGAAAAACCGACAGAACATAATCACCAGCTCTATAAATCGAATCAGATAATTTTCCCATTAATTTTCCGTTTAGTGGCGCGCTACCTCTAATTGTCTCCCGTGGATTCCGCAGCGCACAAAACGTAATAACAATTCGACTACCCTATGACAGGCTCCCTCGGGTTCGCCAACCTTATGTATGGTTAGCTTTATTTTGGTCTTTTGATAAAATGGTAATTTTTCTATTCTTTTAATACAAATTAAAAATCGTCAGTATATTAGCGATCATCAAATTTAAGTCTAGAGAAATAAGTTTTGGAACTCAATAAGATTATATCAATTTTGAACCGACACGTTTTATAAACAAATCAATAATGCCTGCAAATAATAGCAATAGGATGCTAATTTCAAACATAAAGCTGACAAGGCTTTGTACAGACAGGGTTTGGTCCATTTTGTTAGGCCACAATAAAATCGTCAGCATCTCGCGGTAATCCTGAGCGAGGGATAACGGCCCGTAATGAAAAACATAACTTTTATACAATGGTATAAACTTAACTAGTGCTGTACGGGCGCGTCGTAAAAGTAGGCGAAATCCGCAATGAAACACATCAACTAAATCAGACAGGGCTCGAATGCTGGGTTAAAAAGGAATACAATTATTTATTGTTGTCAGTGTGATTGATCACAAGGAATAAGCAGCGTTGAAACGGTTTGGAACAAAATAAAATTTGTCATATTATTGTAATTTGATGGATGCCTTATTAGAGCCCCGTCCGGTCCGTTTTACCGCTAGTCTTGGTCAGTCACTTTATACAATTTTGATTACTTTGAATAATTGATTGATATTGTGTAGTCTGAACCACTTGTGATCCAGTTATGGTACAGGGAAGTGCACCCCCTCTGTTCCCCCGCTCACCCATCCATCACAGAGAATATACGTCTACAAAAATGATCAAGCACTTCGCCATATTGATAACAACAATTATATGTAATTATAATAGAAAGATTATCGGTGATACATGTGTATATAACAAAAATATAACTTAATATATCAATTATGTCTATCTACAAATCTGCATACGGTGACATTGTATGAGTGTTAAACTCGATTCTCAATAAAATATTCATGAAAACACGACGATATTATGATTATTTTCTACATAATAAGCAATAACGTAAAGCACCTACATTGTCTGATGAATTATTGACGCCGCTAACCAGTTGCTAAATATACGACATCACAACGATCTTTTAACAGAATCAGTGACATAATACCATATGCTTGCGATTTCGAGACGCTTAAGCCAAAAAATATTATATGTGTGTTTCAGGTATTCCGACCTTCCCCAGATTTTCCTGCCGACCCTAGATATATGTTATCACCTACGTGTATCTAAGGCTAACTGATCAACCTGGCAAAGTTCACAGCCACTCAGTAAAATGTACGTTATTCCTGTCCTGGGAGTCTGACCCTAATCTTACAATTTAATAGCCATTGTAATGTGTCGAAATTCATTCTAAAATTTGAAATCAGGCATGATATTGATAAATGAAAATAAAAACAAAAGAACTTTTAACTGTTTGGACATATTATCTGGAAACACATATTGTTTTTCCTTAGTCTAAATGTTGCTGCTCTATGCATGCTAGTACTTAATTCAAGCAATCAACTTATCGTGACAAGGGTGCCTCCCCCTAAATACCCGCGTGGACAGGCTCAATGAGTCTGGATAACAGCTTTTTTTATAAAGGATTGTCCAGCTTGCATTCAGACATACTATAGATCAAACTGATCAAAATACATTGTGTTTTCTTTATAGATTACAGATTCTAGAGACGGAGGCCAGTCTAAGGCTCATTACATAGCCCCCAAACCCCACGTGGACATTGTTTTCTGTGTACCCCTTGTCCATCCCCCAACCCCTGTTTAGACTAAGTGATGAAATATTGAACGAATGATGACCGTTAATTACTAGAATTATGTAAGAGGTTCAGACCAGACCCCGTCCTGATACTCCACGATCGATGTAATGTATGGGAGATGTAAGTCAAATAAATGTACAGACAAACTTTGATATCAATGACCAGCCTCTTACCCTTTGACGAAAAACAAATTACAAAGAAAAAAAACCTTCAAGTGAATTTTCCAGTGATTACGCATTTCACATACATTGTCTCTCAACATCCCATGCATAATAAGGTCACTCAACATGAATATCAAATGTACTGATAACCTATTTGCATATTAGTGGCAACGATGTCAACAGAAAAGTCTGTCAGTTGTGAGACACGATGAGAACACATCCAATCAAACACATGCTATTTAAATAAAATACTCATATCCTACATAGTTATTGAACGATAAAGTATTAATTCCAATTAAGTAATGAATAAAACTTATCGATAATGAAAAGAACGGGATGTAGATTTCATTTTAGAGAGATGAAAACGTATTTAAGTATCGTTAATCAGTGTTTCCTAATTATTCTCATAAAAGGCTTTAACTGAAGCATTGGTCTCTTTTTTTTATTAAAGCATAATTGAAATGTTTATAAGGATTGAAAGGCACTTTTTCAAATTCATGCTAATATGAACGCCATTCGGTTACTGTTAACGCTGGTCCAATTGCTTTCATAGCCCTATGAACAGAACTTCTTATGGTAATTCTTATAGGAAACTTGCAGTGGAAATGTAAATCTTCTACAATAACACGTTAGATTCTATAAATATACACTTGTCATCTAACGAAATATACATAGATGCACTTTATTAATGAACATATACTTATGTTATACTTATCATCACTAATTAACCCGTAAAACATGTTTTATTGTAGTATGCTGGACATGACAAATTCATTGAATTAAACAGTCATTTATTTATTATTGGAGTTCTTACCATATGATGCACATGTTATTCAGAGAATTAATAAACAAGCTCCAAAGTGGATTGAGTAATTAAAAACATGATTGAAGGGTACATAAGAAAGTTAACATTTGTAACAACTGGAGGAAAGGCAAGGGTGTTAATATTTGTAATAATTGGATTAGTGTGAACGATTAGATGACATCAACTGAACAAAAATAGAGAAACGTAAATAGTAGCTAAGCTCTGAATCATATCGTATGTGTACGTTGCAAGGTAGAACCACATGAATGGTTACATTAAAGGACCAGAGGCTGTTTATGATCAGCACGTAAGCACATTATGGCAAATCCTTCTGCATGAATCCGGGAAAATCTAGCATAATTCCTTATACTTCCATTTTCTGTTGTAACAAAATGAAATAGGAACAATGCAATAAATACTATTTATTCATCCTTCATTAGATCAATTCTTGAACACACATCCTGTGACTGTGATGGTTACTCTTGTAAACTGTGAAATGCTTCAAAAAGTGTTCACTTAGAAGAAACCCGATGTGTTTCTGTCCTCTGTCGCTTTTAATGCAGCACTTGACCTTAAAACTGAATGGAAGTTTAAAGTCTATACTTTCTATAAGATGTTTTACATAATTAGTTCCAGATTATCCTTATCGTTCGTTTCCTTTCGTAAGAAATGATCTTCATCGTGATTTTCATAATCCTGATAGTTACCAATTGTGACGCTACAGACTACGATGAAGGTTAGCAGCAAAATCCTTACATATACTAATGTACAGGGAAAGAAAATCAAATTTCTAGTCAAGATCATAAACATATTTTTTATTTTCATTTAAGAAATGACCAAGTAGTGGCGGGTTTATACAACCGAACAGCAGGTCTGGTAATTACAGTACTAATATTTTCATCTAAAAGACAAACAACAACTCTTTCTATGTAAATTAAATTATTATTTAATCATTTTAACAAAAATCTGCATTAATTAATTCGACCATATGACCAAAACTGTATCGCAGACATTAAACCCCAAACAGATAAACAAACAAACAAATATTTCGATGAGAAACGAGCATTTACAAAATGCACCACATATATAACTTTAAAACTGACTAATGATTGTAATAGGCACAATTAACAGTATTGCAAATTCAACACAGGCTTCCTTCGATCACTTGTGCAATAACTGACCAATCGTGGTTATTTTTCAAGACAACAATAACAGTTTGAATAACAACCGTTTGAAGCAACTCAACAACAAATTCGAATTTGAATCAACAAATTTAGCAGTTTTCCAGAAAACAATTACAATTTGGAATTATAATCTTTTCAAACAACTCAACAAGAAAATCGAATCCACAAAGTCAACACTGACGTTCTATTTAGTATTTAAATACACGTATGTTAAAATGACACAACTTAAATCACAGCTGTACACAACCTTTAATGTATTACAACCTGATTATAAGGTACGGAGTACATCACAATTCAATAGTCTACATCAGCGACAGTTGTCTTTAACGTCACGTTAAAGAAGCAATACTCCTGTTTACTAAATGCGTGGAATGTCACCTTAAAACTACAAAACGTGCACAACCTACGCAATGCTGATCAGACCTTAGCTTTGTTTATATCACGATTCAAACGCTATAAAAACCGAAAATCTCTTTAACAGATAGGTTAAATTCACAGTAAAAGAGAAAAGCACGTGACACAATTGCCTATATATATTTTTTTTATTTTTTAAATGATAAATCCTGTTAGTGAAGAAACAATTTCAGGGGTACGATGGACATTTGTGTTTTTCTAAAGAGCAGCCGGTCTCCTTCATTGTAGCGCTGCAGACACAGTGCAGGCGCTAATCAGATTTTAGTTTGTAAAATGTGTCAATATGGTTTTAAATTCTCATAAAAGTGTCTATCTTGTGTTTAAATATTCTCCTTCATACGACAGTAGGCTAGGTAGATGTCTATATATCGTTTGACGCACGTGCATTATCACGAACGTGGTAGTTATGCTCGCAGCTTTGTCACTGTTTGATGGCACGACCGTATATTATCACACATATAAACATACTGCAATTCTGGCATTTTCGAAAATTCGAATTAAAGCGTTTTGATGACTATTATAGATGTGCAATGTTTATTCGTGTTTTCCTTGTTAAGAGGGTGTTAAAACAGACAATAACGACGGTCTGCTACTGATCTAGCACAAAGTTACACTATCTTTTATCTTGTTATTAAATTTCGGTTGTCAATTAATCCTAGGTCATATTGACCGATCGTTTACACGGAGATATCTTACGTAGATTGACGAGATAGCTAACCAAGAAAACAAACGCCTACGGCTGTTGACGAGATAGACGAATACAGATTAGAATACAGAAGATAATTGACTATAGGGACATTACAACAACTGTATCAATATGTCATACGCCGTATCCTCATAGAAAAAAAACATCAGTTATGGACTTTTATTGAGGTGAATATGTGGTTATATGAACCTGCGAAATTAATATTGACCGAGACGAAGTTCGGGGTCAGTATAACCTTTTCATGTCAATACAATAACATACTCACCGATATAAAAATGCTAAATTGTATTAATATATACTGAAGTAAATTTTATCTTTTAACAAGATAGAATGTTTAAAATATTCAAGAGAAAAGGAGTTGCGTTTGACAGAAGGCATTGTGACGTTATAATTAAGTCACTTCGTAAAGAAAAGAATGACCTGCTGTTTCTAAAAATACTATCACTATAACATTATGAATGATGATTTAGGAAAAAAGTTGTGTCACGAAATAATGATTACTATTTTAGGATTTTAAGAATAGCCATATTTATTTATTTTTAAAACGTTATGACATTAAAGTGTAATAGTGAAATCAATACAACATGTATATACTTTCCTTGTCAAACAATATAACTATCCTTAACAAAATGTTAAGCAAATAACTTACACTTATTTGTTCGTTGACCGTTTACGTTAGAGGGGCGAAATAGGGCACCAGCAATGAAACATGTAGAATATTCAAACAAGTAAAGAAACCAGAGCGGATCTCATGTACTTGTACATCGCTAGAGACTGCTTGTACCATGGTTCTACTCAAACTTGCTGTTGATCTCTTCAATTATACAAACGACCTATACACCTGCACAATGTGTATTAACACACCAAACCGTGTAACCGCTTTAATTACAAGCCGGCAGATCGCTGACTACGCATATGAAAGTAGTGCCAGGTCGAATTGTCGTATATGCTACTCGGAACACCTCGGCCCCCTGTGAAAGAGGACACATTGTAACATTAGTCACATATACCGAAACGAAGCGTGACGCATTATATATGCACGTTACTGACATCAGTCATGTACAGAGAAAATCAGAAAAAACCCATCTCATTTGCATTTTCTGTCAACAACGAGGCACATTTTGCATCCAATGACATGCGATCACCTGCATTTACCGCGGGACTGCATTCCTGTCTGTCATCGTGAGGTGACGGGGCCGGCTAAGTAGCCACCCAGTCCGCACGCCCGGGTGTGTGTGACACGGCCTGAATACGAATGATGAACCCACTGGTTGTACGTGGAAGACATCTCCCTTGTAGAAGGTGTAAAATCTCTGACCCGGTAAAACACTAAATTCCTTAAACAGGGTATCCGAATGTTTGTCGATAGATTCATGGCCCGGCCACCCACCCGTGTGGGATCGGATGTCGCGATAAATGGAGTTTAATGTCATACACAAATGGATTTAAATTATTGTGGAAATCGTATAGGATTTCCAACACTCTTTTCAGGTTTTATTCGAAGGTTCCACCAGCTTAGTGTGACCCTTTAGTTATGATAAGATATAGGGTCCCATAAATCTAGTACTCAGATTTATATATGTTCTTGTTGAAAGGAGGAATAAAACTTTGAGCGACTTTCAACAATGACAACTCCAGGCTTTTGTAGCCCTATGACATCTTCATCCTACATACCTTTTTCTGATACGTTGTACTTTTTTTCAATCCACACACAAAACTAGAGAGGATTTTGTTGTTTGTAGACTTTTTCGTTCATTTGTCTCATTGTAAATTGTAGATATATTTTCGCGTAGCATAACAACTCTTCTGATATTTCCTTCATCCTGTGGCTGTTTGTTTGCTTTAAATATATTAATGATTTTTCTGTAAATGAAACTATTATGATCCTAGATTAGAGATTTGGATTCCTATTTATCCGCAGAAGTCAAGAATTGTATTTATAGCATTAATAAATAAGTAACATGTTATGGAAAGTAGAAGAAAGGAAATATAGTAAATCTTCAAAACACTGAGACAAAACTGGAAGTCTAAATAGATGCCGGCGTACAACACCAAAACAAAAGGGAAAACACCAGTAACACTCACTACATAATGTAATAGAAACACGAAGCACCCGTCATGTGTATTCGCTGTCAAATACAGTGACGTGTAAAGGTCAACAACTATTGCGACTCAGCGATCAAAAATCTTGAATCGGGGTTGTCCATGTTAAGAAATAGCATTGATGTCATTCAGGTGTCGATTGTGATTGCAGATTTAAATTCTAGTATTGCTCATTCTTAGTAACAAAGTAACATAGTAACATAGTAACATAGTAACAAAGTAACATGGGAACACAACACCATGCGTCGTTTAATGATTATTTTTAATTCTAGGGTATCAAGAACAATCAGTTAATGACAATACCAATTAATCAGTATTTTGTTTTTTGAAACCTGAATGAACACTAGCATGGCAGGGACAAAATATTATACTTTGTTGCATAGTAACTTGGAGGCAAAATAATGTATGTATGGATTAAGAGTAATATGCCAATATAGACGGAATCCATTCCAACCCCTTTATGTCTAGTTGGTAGAATAAGCTTACTATATATGTCTTACTGTATGTAAATGTTTTACAGGTCTGTATGAAGGGGGCCATTATTGTCGTACTGTATGTAAATGTCTTAGAGGTCGGTATAAAGGTGGTCATTATTGTCTTACTGTATGTAAATGTCTTAAAGGTCTGTATGAAGGGGACACTACTGTCTTACTGTATGTAAATGTCTTAAAAGTCGGTATAAATGTGGTCATTATTGTCTTACTGTATGTAAATGTCTAAGATGTCGGTATTGAGGTGGCCATTACTGCCTTACTGTGTGTAAATATCTTAGAAGTCGTTATTAAAGTGACAATTATTGCCATGACGTAGGGAAAGGTCATACAGTTCGGTAGGATTGTCGTCCTTATTTTCGTGATGAAATTAAATGTCAGATAGTTTGTTAGTAAGTTGATCATAATTAATTGTCATAATTTAGATACATGTCATACATTTCAGTATTTAGATGACAAAAATGTCATACGGTAGGAAAATGACATACATATTGGTAGTCAGGTGACCATTCATTTCATACTGTGATCATCATTTTCATAATGGATGAAAATGTCATACAGATTGGTAGTCAGGTGACCATTCATTTCATACTCTGATCATCATTTTTACAATGGAGGAAAATGTCATACAGGTGGTAGTCAGGTGACCATTCATGTCATACTGTCATTATGTTAATAATATACATACATGTCATAGAGTTCGGTAGTAAGATAATAGGTAATATCATTAGGTAAATACTATAGACCTAGGTAGGAAGGTGGCCATTACTATCATATTGTTGGTCATTCAATATATGATTTTTGAAGGAGAGAACGCTGGGGTATCTTCTTATTCGAATTCTTAATGATTAATGGCAAGTAGTTCTGGACATTTCTGCTAATTTCTGGAACGAGTCCGTTTGGAGAGTCCTTAACGTTGGGGGATTTCCTTCCATTTGAGGATTCCCTTTGGTTTAAAGATTCCCTTACAATTTTTGAGCAGTCACAAACCTTTGAGGTTAAACCTGGATTTGGGGAATCATGCACAAATGAGGAGTCCTTTACATTGGAGAAATTACTCACCTATAAGTACTTGTATATGTGTGTGACTAAGTTGTAATAACAAAAAAAATCCTAAAACATGAAGATGATTGTTGAGTAAGATATCATGGTGATTACTTATTAATATGATCTGATCGCTTCGATTCTTAGTCTTTTTATGATTTTATTTATTTGGGAAATTATCCTATATTTTATTATGTAATTTACTTTTCAATGTTACACATTCTTCATGACGGAAACAAATGGGGATTGCCTGCAACTATACATTGATATGAATTTAAGGTACACGTTAACAATTGATCACTGGGATTTTCATTACGTATATATGTATATACATTGAAACTAGTTCTGTTAGTGATGAATAAAATAAATTCTGTTTATTTACTTATGTGAGCAGTTGTAAGCCTTTTTATATTATTTAAAAGAAAGTCTGACTTCTTTTGTAAGAAATGACAACTACCAGTGTATCTTTCGGTAATCCTCGCCACATCTACCCATTAATCCCGTATCGACGTGATTTATATGTCCGTCTGTCTGTCATTTCCCTTATATTGCCGAGCATTATTTACTTTATCAGAAATTACATCAAAGAACCCGGGTGAAATATATGAGCAACTGTCAAGCGTCTCGATCAAGACAAGGGTTCTGGTGATGTCGATTTGGTCCAAAAGGCCGCGCGACCGTGATTGTAGCGTCTCGGCTCCATCTTATCATAGCGCACAGTTGGCCGGCCAGACCCTGTGAAGTGACATCTCATTAACTCCCAGTAATAAAGTGTTCTCACTTCATCGATTTGAGCTCGGGGTGACCATTTCTTCCTAACGACATCGCTTCCGAATGGGTGCCGCGGCCATTTTGTGTCCGAAAATTGTCATCAAATACGGGAGCTTCGAGGCCGAAGAGAACTTTGTACAGCGCGGCTGCATGATTTCAAGGAAAACTCGTTGAGCTGTGAAATTCAATTCTTTTCGTTAATGTCTTGGTAAATTACATCCTCTATGATAAAATTTCAGTGATCCAATCCTAAATTTAGGCCCGGTACATATGACCATTCCATATTTTTCCGGACCGGTGAACATAATTACATGTTAGCTGCTAACCAGGTCTTCGAGCTCCTATCGTAATGCTGTAGTAGATTATATTCCATTTTCGTCAAAAAGAATAAAAATTGAACCAAAGTTTGATAGTTAGGCTTGTAATGAGAAAAGTTTATTAGATTTGAAACATGCCAATTATTTCACCTTATTTGGCTGTATCGAGTTTGAATGTTAGAATGCTGTAACATTACGTTTACGCCTCAACCGAGCTTAAAATGATGTCCTTCATCAGTCGTCATCATACATTTATACGGCGCTCATCTCATACTTTCGTACTTTCCAAATATAGAAATACCTGATGTGTGGGCACTACTTTATTTTCATACCCGACACTGAAACCTTGACGTATAATCTGCTAATATTGTGGACATCCTCTTTTCATTTCACCAGTAAATACAATGTACGAACAGTCATGTTAAGATTCTTTTACCTAAAAAAATCCTGTAATGAAAGTTTGTCGTAAAGTTTCGCTTCATTGTATTCTTTGACATAATAAACGCATAGTAATGTTATAAAGCGGAAACGTTGTAGATTGTCTCCCATTTTGTCTTGTGTTCTTTTTATACTTTATTTTGTGTAGTTGTTTGCTTCTTGATGTCAGAAGACACCACAAGGGGATATTCATTGTGTAAACTAGCAATTTCCCTTCCACAGGAACTGGTTGATGCATGTTGCTCACAAGTTTGATTCCATGTGATGTTCGTTTTTTTAGAGATTTTATTTTATATTTTTTATTTTCTTAAAAAAATATCTTAGAATGTTAATGTTTATTTTAAAGTAAACAGTGACGTGAACAATTGTAAACGCGTAGTCGGTTAGATAGAATTACAGGTGAAACACAAGCTTTAATATAAAAGCCCGTGGTCCAACATCGTATTGCTTCATTTGGACGTCCTTTGTAGCGTTACAATGAACAACGCCACATCATGTAACATGAATCTGGGCTTCGTTTAAAAAATAAAATAACGTGTCGATTCAAACGGATAATATCAAATCCAATAAAGATAGAGAGCATTAGAATATATGAAAACCGGTGCTTTGGGAGGGTTGTGGCAACGTTTTGGAATAACTTTACCATCTGCAATTATGAAGTGAATGACACTGGTCAAATTCAAGAAGGATATAAAGACCCACCTCTTCACGTCAGCATTTAAGGCTCTTTGCCAGGCGTGATGTACACACCACCCTTGGCCTTTATATATTCATAGATATGCATATTGAGATGATTTTCTTCTTACCTTTTGACTTAAGGTATAATTGTGATTTGTATGCCTTTTTCTGTTTATCAATTATAACTAATATTATGATCCATATGTTGTAAAGCCCTTTAGAGTAATGTTTCAAATTATGTAGGGCGCTATACAAATATTGTATATTATAATTATAATTTTATCTTGGGTAACATCAAAGTAAGGAAATACGTCATGGACTCACACAATAGGCAACGTCGAAGTTCTCATACAGGATAAGCAACCCTACACGGTATAGGATTCCCACAACAACAGACTTATCCCTATCCATGTTTGAGCTTTTTTCTTGTCAAGTGCAACGCAAGAGCGACTTTCGCTAAATATTATTTTCCTACATTTTCCCATCCTTGTTATACGTCCCACCACAATACAAATACGTATTCTGATTATTTTCGTTTGTGAGACCCGATTGGCTCTCGCACAATGTGCGTGTATTCTATCTGATTATAACAAAACAAATTCAATATACCAATAACAGTTAAGTCTTAAAGGTATTGAATTTATAACAAATGGGAGAGGGGGTATAATCTCTGGAGTAAATCTGCTTGGTAAACTCTCTATGGACCCGGATCAACAATCAAAGAGTGAGCTTTTTATTTTATTTACAGATATCTTTCTTGTACTTAAATATGGACTCTGGACATTTTTGGGATTCTTTAAACCTTGTATTCATTGTGGTTGTGTTGTTGTTACTGCAGGGTCGGGATAATTCCAATTTTCTCTTTTTATTCCATCACAGATCTATTTTTAATCCTATTTAAATAGACTAATTCCAGTTGGAAACTTCTTTGGTACCATGAAATATCCCTTTAGTTTCTTTACATGTGTATTGAGATGTGGTTTAATATTTTCTATGTTCTTTTCTGTGACTTTCCAATAGTAAAATAATGCCGAATTTCTGAAGGATATCATCTTAGCAATCAGTCAGAGATTCGTAGATGAATGACATGCAGACGCAATAAAGACTACTCACATGCGCATACACATTGGTATTAAGGATGTATACATATATGCAACAGTTTGGAGATTAGATATTTTGGAAATATATCTAATTTTATTATTTATAATTATGTTACTATGTTTTTAATATTATTGTTAGAAAGAAAAAAAAAGTGTTTTTTGTGAATTATTTTAACACTTGGTTTCGTTTTGTTTTATAGGATTTAGTTTCCTATCAAGAGCTACGGTGATTTAAATGTGTAGTATGTGCATGCATGTGTGTATGTGTGATGGAGGCAGGGTATGTTGGTGTACTAACCCCTTGTGATAGCGAGGATCTGATGCCAACTCTAAAGTGCTACCACACTGAAATACCATGAAGAAGGTACACAGAACAGCATTCCGCCTGGTCACATTATTATACTGACAACGGGTAAACCATTTGTTGTCATTTCCCTAAATGCTGAACGCTAAGAAGGGAATAACAACTACCAGTTTTGGGACTCTAGTGTATCCCGGCAAAGGGACAGAACCCATTGCCTTCCGCAACCAGGCGAACGTTCAACATTAAAGTCAGCAGTAAGATTCATTCATTAGCTACGAAATAAATATTATCATACGGTATGATAATTACATTAAAATAATCACAATCTGATGAAATGAAAAATAATCACAAGGTATGATTTGGGCTATAATGCTATTTCATGGTATAAGTTGTTTTACTCATCCATAGCTATCACAAGGAGTCATAGTTACAGTCATACCTTGAAAAGTATTATAATTACATCAATATTATCATCGCGTTTAATTGTAATACTGTACCAATACTTTAAATATAACACTATTTATATCAAAAGTTATGATCATATGCTTATAATCTCTCGTAATTGTATAAAGAGTGGCCTCTGTGTAATTTTAGATAATGCTGTTGCAATTGTCCATTTAATAATAATAATGACACTACTCCATCATAACGAATGTTATTTATTAAATTTTTGAGATGGAATTATTTTTGCTGGCACGGTTTACGTGAAATAAGAACTACTTATTTGTTTCAGCCAAATGTTGAAAATTAACAACATTATAAAGTGGTTTATTAAGGTGTCGTCCTCCCTTTTCTTGTTGCTCTACTTGTATTTAAAAAACCTCGATAGGGATTTTCATTATTTTATAACCTTTATTACTTAGGATGAGTCCGAAGTGGACGAAAGGCCACACACTGTTTTCTTTGTTAGGGTTTTCTACTTCGATTTACTATAATTTAAAATATATTGCTCTTCAAGTTTTTATTTTACAATAGCAATATTGCAAAAGTATGGTCAATTACACTTATACTATTACAAGATACGAAATTTAAGAAAAAAATAAACCAAGGTAGATTGATAACAACAAGACTAGTATAAGGTACACAAATTACACTAATACTATGGGAATCACAAAAAAATATCATTAAGTAAAATACCAATTACATTATGTATGTTACAAGGTATGAAAATTACACAATTACTACCAGTAAATATAATAATAATGATAATGTTACAAGGTATGGTATAACACTAACACTATCAAATGATATTGGAGTTACACAAATATTATCTGTGAGAATAATAATTCATTGTAGTACTGTTTTAAGGTATGGCAATAACTTAAATACTCTCAAATGATGTGGGAATTTCACAAATGCTATCACTTAGTATAATAACAATAATACTGTTAGTTACAATGTAAGACTATTACAGTCATACTATCAAATGAAATGGGAAATTACACAAATAGTATCACCAAGTATGATACTAATGATAAAGGGTATCAAAATTATGCTAATAATATCGAATGAAGTGAAAATTACACAAATACTATCAGTAAGTATAATAACATTTATACTGATACAACATGATAACTGACAACATCAGAATGGACCATCAATGGACGGATATAGCACTAAGCATTAATATAAGTCCCATTTTATTAATTGAAAAAAAATGAAAAAAAAACATAAACATGATAAAACAATGCTTTGATTATATGTATTGGATCTGAGTAGTTAGATAATATGAAAAATTTATTATGCTGATTGGTGTGTCTCGTTGTTTTGTTGTCACCATACTAGTTCTCACAATCAGGACGTGATATGACTTCGATTTTACCTATATTTACAGGGGTGTATCGTCGATAAAGCAGAAGACGCTTACTCTTCCAGAACGCCAGGTCTTAGTATTCTTATACTTTTTCAAGGATCTCCTCGTGTAAATGTAAATCGTGCATCCGTTAATATTTTGCCGTTGCTTCGTTCGTCGGTTTTGAACTCGAGTTACGGTTCTTTTTTGACATTTCGGTATTTTCTATCTATTTTTTGTTTACATATACACGTGTCTTAATATATATTCATTTATATAGTTCAGCTGGTGATACGGAACGAATGTTCTCCCTTCAACATTTTGATACAAGACTTATACTATACGGAAATAATGTGGCATGACCATAATTTGTATCAGCTGTGATATAATGTGTACTGGTTTTGTTTGATAATTTTTGTTGTTGAATAACTGTTGTTGGGCTTTTTGTTGGAAAACGTTTCATTTTGTTGAGGTTAATTTTTTATTTCGATGAATTTATCTTAGATCATTATGTGATGTTAAATATTGTTTTTTGATAACTTCATCTTAGACTAAATCATATATCATATTGATTGAAAAGTAACGGTCAGTGAAAATAAAACAGTACACATTGAAGCTTGGTTGAAATTATCCGCTGAAGGACAGTTGTATAAGACATTTTAAAATCGAATTCTTGTTTGTTTTGGTGTCTGGTGAATACCAATTTGTCTTACGTTGTATAAAAATAACTATGTTATACTCACTTAGTAAGGATACTGTATATGATTTTATTGAAATTATTGTTCATTGAAAATATTGTTTTTATACCTACTTTTTAAACAATCGAATTAAAGAATAGATTTACATTATGTAGATAAGTTTGTCTTTTAATTTTTCTGTAATTTCATTTGATTGTATTCCGAGCAGTTAACAGAGAAAGATATCTAAAATTAAATGAATAAATACATTTTTGTACATATTTTACCAATTCGTTTGCCTACTGACTTTGTTTTGTATGTCAATAAAGATTATATTACAAAACAAAACAATATCTGTATTACATACGTACTACACAATGACGTCACTTCCTTTCATAACCTGGGGTGATTACGTCCATATTTGATGTAGTGTATGGCTTATCAGTTGTGATATTTCTGCTTACTGGAGCTCAAACGGTGTTGTAGATTGTATCAGCTATTTTATGTCTGCTCTTCTGATGGTTGTTTACTGTGTGTTTTATGAGGTTGTATTCGATTTTAGCCAGAAATCCATTTTCTATCAAATTAAACTTGCCGGGGTTGGGTTTTCCGTGAAAATAATTAAAACTCTAGAACCGGGATATCACTGAAACATCTATGCTTACTGATAAATGTTCTTACACATCGCATTGAAAATATACATAGCCAATTGTTTAAATTAATTTTCAGTTTCCAGTGAATTCTTGTCGGCAAAACTCGTTAAAGTCGGGTTAATGTGAAAATCTCAATGATTTGTCAGTCTGGATAATCTTACAAAATCGAATACGTCACGTGCGCGTCAGCCTTGGCGACATCCCAAAATACATCAATGTCTGAGCAGGAATGCCCCACAGACACATTAAAAAATCGTGGTACTTTGTTATTGAATACAATATTGAAGAATATTAAAAAAATGTTATTGTGTTGCATGAAACGCCGACTCAGCAGAGATGTTTTGGCATATCATGCACTTTGGTCATAATCTATGAGATCAGTTGGTAAATGGTTCTTCGAAACCATCTTATAGTAAGCATATTATCTCATAAACATTTTAGGTTGTGCTTCTTTGTACTTACTAATGAATTTTTTTTTGTGTTTCTAGTTAATTGATACATAATTGAACATTGCACGCACTTTAATCAAATCTGCTAATTGATGTATGCAAGTACAAATAAACAAGGCCTGCATGGATTTATATTTATAAATTTATATATATTAACAACATGACATGGGAAGTTTTGGTCATTCCTTATTTATTCCTATTTATTCACTTTTTACACAAAGAATAAGTGCTCATTAATAATTCTTCTATTTGGAGTATTTGACCAACCACAAATAAAGATGTCAAAAAGCGTGACATAAGCTGTTGGTTTTATCACATATTTACATTTAACAGACTTAACTAAATTTGTATATGGTGAACATTTTAAATCATTGTATTTGTTTTTAATGTGAAGCATCTGAATCAGTATAGCGTTATAGATAAGCGAGCATTTGTATTTGTATCACTTTTTCTGTAAATATATAGCATAAAACTAAAAGGCTTCGGAATTATATATAGTATTATATTGTTGTCAGACATTTTCTCATAAACAATAATGGTTTATCTATCCAGTAAAAAAGCTTTCATTTTATTGATCATGTGAAGGACATTCCAATTCATTTTGACAGACATGACGTTTACATTTCCTATCTCATCGTTTTATCTTCTTGATTTTCACGTGCTTCGTGTGGGTGTAATTTAACTAGAATTATATAGTTGGCATCTTTTCATTTCAATCCCCGTTGAAGTCGGTCACGACATTTATAATGCCGGCTGGTTAATACAGTGTAAGCCATGGCTGTTTCGTGTTACTTGTCTATTGTTATCTAGATGTTGGCATAAAAATATATCGATTCGAAAGAAAGCGAAAACGCATCTTCGATTCGTAGAAGCTATTTTAGGACTCAAATATAATATAATGTTGAAATTCACTATTTCCACAATCATGGGGATGTAAGAGGTGTTTGTGAAATTCAATTATAATGAATGACACATAATGAAAAAAATAGATGAAGAATGAAGAACACAAGCAAACAACCAAGAGAACAAACAAAATAAAAAATGCTCTTATATTTGTATATAGTACATGTACTTAAACATCATCTTACTTGTAGTCGGTGTTAATTAATAACACAAAAAAACACAAAAGAAAATATCTACAAGTGATATTTTCTTGCTTTGTTTTCCACCACTGTCAGTTGACAATTTGTATGCTAGATTGAAAAGGAAGATCCTCATATAATTTATCTGTTCCCATTTTGGATCATATTGTTATATATATTATCAACATATTGACTAAAAATATCGATTGAAAGTAGTGGCGTGATTATATTGACCCTATGTTATAAATTGTTTAATATTATTATTATACTATATCAAAACAGAAATCATTATAATACAACAAATGTACGCCACCTTCGGTGTAATGGTCAGCGTTTGTTCGGGTTGTTTGTGTTATATTTATAGCTATGGTCATTTAAGGACATGCCACGTTTTGGTGTTGGAGGGAAACTGGAGTGCTCGGAAAAAAACCCCGACATGTGGCCAGTACCTGGCGACTGCCCCTCGAACCCGCGACCTCGTGACGGAGGGCTTATGATCTTTGACGGTCCGACGCCTTAACAGCTCAACCACCGTGGTAACTTATATCATCGTCAACCAATGCTATATTTGCATTGTTGTAAACTTTGAACAAAATAACAAAATAACAAAACAAACACTTATATTATCGTCAACCAATATTGCATGACAGTTGGAACGTCACAGCAGAATGCTTCTAACTAATTTGCAGTATAATGAACATATATGCAAAGGTTAATATTTAACATACAATATCATCAGCAACCAGATATTGATGTGGTACAGTATATAAATATGACATTCATTAGCAGGGGACAGTGAATATTGTCAACCCGACAATGGGGTTTTGAGGGTTGACAATATTCACTGTCACCTGCTTATGAATGTCATATCTATTTTGTTACACCAAAAGTATATGTTGCTCAGAAACGGCAGCAAACCTCGATAATGACATCTTGTTTGTTGATAGTCTGCTGTTTACAATCGCTATCTCACCGGCGCTTGATAACATTGGCTGTTGCCGTCAAACGTTCTTGTGACCATCACGGTGGGGAAACGAAGCGGTGAACGCAAATTTTTCGCGCAAGTGATATTTTTCACTGTCTCATGGCAATATCACCCGCGCCCCTTAAAACCAATGTATTTTCGGAGTGTGACAGATATTTTTGTTTAATTTTCTCCCAACCAATCAAATAGCTAGAAACTCACTTGAGGTGTAACAAAAATACTTATGCTTATAGCATATGCTTTGGTGAGATTTTATCAAGATGTGCATGTGACACCCGTGTTAATTATGGTCTAGACTTTACTGATATACATATCATTTTAGTTAAACAATGTTTAATGAATGAAATGCATCTTTTTAACATTTATAATTATTAAATAATATTTAATAATATTTGTTTTTTTAATAGTGCAGGAATAAGGCACAACTTTCTATGGTTGCTAGTGCTCTTAGGCGGCGAAAGTCAATCGGCAACAATATTCAATCAGTTTGACGAAAAAATTCAGAAAAGTTCCGAGAGGAAAACAATCACGTGTATTGTTGTTGCTGTTATTTGATTTTAACAACATTTTGGTTGGAATGATTATCAAAGAGCTGTACAAAGGAAATATAAATATTAGTAATTAGAACACTGCCGTTTTATATATACGTTGCTGGCGGATGATATCCAGTCTATCCAGAACTTCTGTATACCCCTATAATCCGTGACGTCCTTTCAATTTTCAGAGTTCTCTGTGGACTTGTACTATATGTAGCAATGAATAAAAGAGAACCCGCCGTTTAGCCGTGAATGTGCTTCAAATCATGCCGTTAGACTCATTGTAGCTGTGAATGTGCTACAAATTGTGCCGTTAGACTAATTGTAGCCGTGAATGTGCTTCAAATCATGCCGTAAGACTCACTGTAGCCGTGAATGGGCTTCAAATCATGCCGTTAGACTCACTATAGCCGTGAATGTGCTAAATATCATGCCGTTAGACTCACTGTAGCCGTGAATGGGCTTCAAATTGTGCCGTTAAACTCACTGTAGCCATGGATGTGCTTCAAATTGTGCCGTTAGACTCACTGTAGCCGTGAATGGGCTTCGAATTGTGCCGTTAGACTCACTTTAGCCGTGAATGGGCTTCAAATTATGCCGTTAGACTCACTGTAGCCGTGAATGTGCTTCAAATTGTGCCGTAAGACTCACTGTAGTCGTGAAAGTGCTTCAAATAATGCCGTTAGACTCACAGTAGCCATGAATGGGCTTCAAATTGTGCCGTTAGACTCACTGTAGCCGTGAATGGGCTTCAAATTGTGCCGTTAGACTCACTGTAGCCGTGAATGTGCTTCAAATAATGCCGTTAGACTCATTGTGGCTGTGAATGGGCTTCAAATTGTGCCGTTAGACTCACTGTAGCCGTGAATGGGCTTCAAATTGTGCCGTTAGACTCACTGTAGCCGTGAATGTGATTCAAATTGTGCCGTTTGACTCATTGTAGCTGTGAATGTGCTTCAAATCATGCCGTTAGACTCATTGTAGCCGTGAATGGGCTACAAATCATGCCGTTAGACTCACTGTAGCCGTGGATGTGCAACAATTGTGCCGTTTGACTCATTGTAGCTGTGAATGTGCTTCAAATCATGCCGTTAGACTCACTGTAGCCGTGAATTGGTTTCAAATTGTGCCGTTTGACTCATTGTAGCTGTGAATGTGCTACAAATTGTGCCGTTTGACTCACTGTAGCTGTGAATGGGCTACAAATCATGCCGTTTACATTCACTGTAGCCGTGGATGTGCAACAATTGTGCCGTTTGACTCATTGTAGCTGTGAATGTGCTTCAAATCATGCCGTTAGACTCACTGTAGCCGTGAATTGGTTTCAAATTGTGCCGTTTGACTCATTGTAGCTGTAAATGGGCTACAAAGTATGCCGTTTAAACTCACTGCAGTTGTGAATGGGCTACAAAGTATGCCGTTAGCATTCACTGCAGCTGTGAATCTGCACCAACGTGTCCCGATTAGACTTACTGTCGCTGTAAATGAGCTACAAATAATTTCGTTTAGACTTAATATAGATGCTAATCATCTATACAATCAGCCGTTTAAATTCGGTGAGCTACAACTGTGCCGTTAAGACTCATTGTAGATGTGAATAAGCAACAGACTATGCCGTTTAGACTTAATGTAGCTGTGAATGATCTAAAGTGAGCCGCAGGGACTTAGTGTAGCTGTAATTTGCAATTGGCTGCACATTATCTCACTGTAGCTTAGAATAGGCTACAAAGTATGACGTCTAGATACTCTTTAGCTGAAAGTGGGCTTCACAATAATGTCGTTTTAAATCATTTTAGCCGTTAATGAGAGACAATCTGCTATTTAGACTCGCTGTAGCCGTGAATGAGTATCGCAATTAATTGTTTTAGCGAACGTTAGCACTCTGGCTAACTTGGGCTATAAGGGAGCTACGTAACCAGCCGTGTTAGCCTCTTATTTTTGCTATATAACTCCATACATTAACATGTTTATAGTTATGAGCATGAAAACAAAATTAAATGTATTGTTACATGAATATCAAATATAAGAAAATGATTTTGTTATTCATTACAATATGGACCAATTATATTTGTTTTGTTTGTAACGACACTTGATAATAAAGATATGTTTAGTTTAAATATATTTTATTGTACAAATATACAAGTGGATTGGACAACAAGTTATAACAACTTAATATCAGTCCTCTCCTAAATACTTATGGTAAATACAATGTATATGGTTTTTGGGGGAACGGGAGGATAGGGTGGAGAAGGAAGGGTATGGAGGTGGATGGGGGATAGGGAATGGGGGGTTACTTATTAAATAATCCTGTAAACTGTGAAAAGGATCCGCATTTGAATAAATTATAAATTATACAAAATTTAATGACATGCAGCCCGGTAGAGTATTTTATAATGAACAAGATCAATGTAACAAAGTAATCAGGCAAAATAATGAAATGCAATTTCATAAACATATATAACAACGTACACATATAAATAAATATAAGGAATGATAATTATTATTATCAAAACCTATTGGATAAGGATATAAGCTATACAAGCTGTGTATCCCGCTTGTTTTTAAACAACAGAAACTGATTGATCGAAACGGATTTCGTACATTATTTCTGTCTTAAATTGATACCAATAATATTATTTCTCAATTATCATTGAAACAAAATGTTCACTAATCATTGTAACAAAACGGGTCACTCTTCTGTGTACTTTTACAAACTCAACACAATGTGTCATTTTTTTAATTATTATAATTATGAAATTAAAGAATGATATGGTTTTTTTCTGGTTGTGATCGATTACTAATTCTATAGATAACAAAGTCTTTCTCCGTTATCAACAATAATAGAGTACCAGGCGATGCTTTGTACATCACTTGTGAATGAAGTTAACTCTCTCAGACATCAAAGGCTTTTTTTAACGTTTTTCTACAGACGTTTCCTTAAATATCTCGAACCTTGTTCCGGGTCGAACATTTAGCACTAAATGTTAAATATTCCCACCGGCCATCATGTTTAAGTCTGTGCGATGTGTGTATGGGCTATACAAATATTTTATCACCCCTGATGGTACTAAAGGGCTCATCATCACAGCGTGTTACAGTACGTAATTGTACCCTGTAAAACAATCCATGTTTGTCACGTTTTTAAATGTGGGTCATTATCCCTGCAAGCACGTGGCTGCATTTCACATTATGGGAGGGGCGTGGTCGACAGGGCGAGTAACAATGGCGGAAATGTGGCCTCGTTGTGAGATGTGTGGAGAATCGACGGGACTCGGACCCCTATTTCTTGTCTGAGCCATACAAGGCCCCACAAATCCCGAGGCCACACTACAATGAACTGGATAGACTAGAGGATACTTTTTCGGGAATAAATGACAAATTCGAAATGTTTATCGCGCCAGTGTGAAATAGATACATCTCCGTTGTTATCTTCCTCAGTAGACTTGTCAGTGTCATGTGGGTTGGAGAACTTAGATTCCCAAGGATGACATCAAGACAGCACTGTCGCCTTAGACAGAATCTTCTCCACATTGAAGTGCAATCACCTTAAGAATAAATCTAGTGAGGAATCGTACCCTAGACGAGAACCAAACATTTACAATTACACCTACCTGACTGTCTTACTTATAAAACAACATTGAATGAAAACGTTTGGAGAACAACCTTTGGATACTTTTTCATTAGTAATTTGACAATAGTATTTAGGGATAAAGTACTTGTTGTAACCTTGATTTGTAGATTTATAATGTGATACTGTATAACATGAAACATTCGTGCGTACTTTCTTTCGTCGTATGAAGCTTTTTAGACCGTTTCGTTATACGAACTTTCGTTGATACCCCATATAAACACACAATGGCCATGTTTATCAATTTCATTCGTTGTATATATTTTCGTGGTTCCATAGCAACCTCAAAAACCATAATTGTTTATACACAACGAACATTTTATGTTAAACAGTATAGGGTTTTATAGGCGCCTCCCCTGTTTTCAATGTATTTTTACTGTATATGTATCGGAACACTTTAAGCTGATGAGCCCTAGTTGACAGACGAAGTGGCCATATTGGGAAGTAAAATGTTTATTTTCATTTTCTTTCTATGTCGTGAAAATAATTTTGTTTTTCATAGTTGCCCCAAAATTTCATATCTCTGAAAATCGTTTTTGCACTGACTTAATCTGTAATGTGTTAACTGATTATGTTGTTGAAATATTCACAGTGTATGAATGTATGAATGACGTGTTAAAGAATATTCGAAAGACAAAAACAAAACACAAACAAACAAACAAACAAAATAAAGAAAAAATGCCGCTTTCGATACACACTTTCAATTGTTTAAATATTTTACCTTTGCCACTTGTACTTTCTATAGGCCAACATGTTTTATTAATTGATTTTATCTTTTTCTAAGCTAAACGAAAATCAGGTATTATTATTAAATATAAAAAATACCTGTATTGAAGGGAGAAATAACGTTGAATACAACTGGTACTGGTATAAATGAAATTATTATTAAATATAAAAAAAATACCTGTATTGAAGGGAGAAATAACGTTGTCGTGTTAATGGCAGAAAGCACAGCTTATTACAACCATACAGTAAGATGAACGTAACCCAAACACAGGTCATTGCGCCTTTAAACTTGGTTATATATACAGTATACCACTAAAAATTACACTGCATCATACAGCTGTTTCGTTCAATTTATAATAGGGAAACAAAAATTGGAATTCAATATTGGTCAAACTACTGTTGAAGCAGAGGGAAAAGTGAGTAAAACCCCTAATTTATGAATTTGAAATATTCAGAGGAGTACTGGCTAATTTCATACAAAAACAATGTCCCCAAACAATTAAATCAATTATGAAAACAAATGAAATTATTATGTTCTTCGAACATTCATAGTGTAAGTGTATAAATGCGTATTATGTTCTTCAAACAATCATAGTGTAAGTGTATAAATGCGTATCATGTTCTTCAAACAATCATAGTGTAAGTGTATAAATGCTTATTATGTTCTTCGAACAATCATAGTGTAAGTGTATAAATGCGTATTATGTTCTTCGAACAATCATAGTGTAAGTGTATAAATGCGTATTATGTTCTTCGAACAATCATAGTGTAAGTGTATAAATGACGTATATCAAGATTCAGGATTTTGTGAACGACAAAAAAACTCCTGAAAGGAAACAACACGGCTTTCGATATACGAACGTTCAATTCTTTAAACGTTTTACCTTGGTCACGTGTGCTTTCTAAATGGTAGCATATTGCTTTTATTGATGTAATCTTTTGTCAGCAAACCATCAAAACGTGGTGGTATTATTAGACATAATAGCATTCTTTTATTTATCTACTGAAGAAATATGATGTCTTGTCAACTTCGGACGATGAAAGAAAGCACAGACCATTAAAACAAAAACGAAACAATAGCTCAAACTATCAAAATCAATTACGTGAAATATGAAAATAATTAATATTTTGCAAAAACGTTTTATTTGAAAACTGTGAATTTGTATTTTCAATGTGATATATCGAATAAATGTAACAGAGACAGGCCACATGGACACATATGATAACACTTATGTATAACTCAATAAAAGGTGTTACAGCGCTTTCAATAGAGTTACAAACAGAATACGGCATATGGGAGTAGTGTGCAATATACACTTGAGGTTAGAAAATATCAATTTTTGTTCGATTTCAAGTATGATTATTTTATGCAGTATAAAGTTACGTTACACTGTTCACTCATTCATAGCTTGACAAAGGGACCATTCGGTCTTGAAACGTTGCGACACGTTAAATGCGTAGAGTGTTTGTGTATAAAGTAAAACTTTGATATTGTATATTTCCAAACTGATGAATCTTGTTGAATACTTTGGATTGGGTTATATTTAAATGCTTTTACGAACAGACTTTTCCAACTCGGTTACAAGAGGTGGGGTGGGGGTGGGGGGTTCGG